>NC_052314.1:53523969-53823969 GCF_016432855.1 Salvelinus namaycush
ATCTGAGGAAGAAAATCAAGGTTAGTCAAAAATTATATATATTTTGGTTGTTTGTTACGATCGCTTACTTTTGCTACTGGGAAATGGCTTGTCTTTCTGGCTATTGTGCTAAGCTAATATAACGCTATAAAACACTTGATAAATCGGAAATATTGTCTGGAAACACAAGATGCCTGTCTTTCAATTGCTGTACACTATGTATTTTTCAGAAATATTTTATGATGAGTAATTAGGTATTTGACGTTGGTGTCTGTAATTACTCTGGCTGCTTCGGTGCTATTTCTGACGGTAGCTGTGATGGTAGCTGCAATGTAAAACTGATTTATAGCTCAAATATGCACATTTTTCGAACAAAACATAGATTTATTGTATAACATGTTATAAGACTGTCATCTGATGAAGTTGTTTCTTGGTTAGTTTGGTTGGTTCTTGGTTAGTTAGGTTGGCTTTGTGCATGCTACCTGTGCTGTGAAAAATGTCTGTCCTTTTTTGTATTTGGTGGTGAGCTAACATAAATATACGTGGTGTTTTCGCTGTAAAACATTTTAAAAATCGGACATGTTGGCTGGATTCACAAGATGTGTACCTTTCATATGCTGTATTGGACTTGTTAATGTGTGAAAGTTAAATATTTAAAAAATATATATTTTGAATTTCGTGCCCTCCACTTGAGCTGGCTGTTGTCATAAGTGTACCGACGTCGGGCTGCAGCCATAAGAAGTTAAAGGGAAAGTACTCTTAATGAAATAGCCTACCCTTTCTCATACCTTGTCATAACCCCAAAATGACCTATGTTACATTGTCTGTGGTCTCTAAATAGATAGGAAGTCATTCAAGGCTATTGGGATGCATCTTAAATGTGAAACAATTTGTGGTATTAAGATTTCCATCTAATGCATGATACCGGCCCACAAGGATCGGAGATTGGTATCACATAAACCACTGTCTTGAACTGGAAATCTACACTCCATTATCAAAGTGGATCCTGTAGCTGTCACCAACATTACATCTCATTTGTGGGATCGTTTTGGGATCCAGGGGCCAGTTTATCAGAACATTTCATCCAGATCCAAAGGATCCTGTGTTGTATAAAATCACTTTTCCCTCTTCAGATTTGAAGTTTTAAGACAATGCCAAACCAAATCTCTTACAATAACCACACTAAATGTTACAATCAAGATCATGCTGATATTAATGATCACATTACACTTGGGAGGAATATTGCCATTCAGTTAACATAAAGTGAGAACAGCCCACTGGGCACAGACGTCAGTTGGATGTCTATTCCACGTTGGTTCAACGAAATGACGTGAAGACAACGTCGATTCAACCAGTGTGTGCCAAGCGGGAGGAAACTAAATGAAATTTTCTGAAAGACTGGCCGTAGTATGTCTAGAGTAGGCAAAAGGAAGGTCATGGTAGAGTCCTTTGACTCTAGGCAGCAAAACCAGGCAGAGAACACATCTTGATACCAGGTGTAAACAGCAGAAATTCTTCAGTAATTCCTTAACTCACTTTTTGCTGCATCAAACCCTGTTGAATTACAAAGATAATTTTTTTATAGAATGTCAAGCTCTCAAATTAGAGATTTTAAAGGGATTGACTCAAGTGATGAACAGTCTATGTAACTCATTAATTCTATGTTCGTCAAAGGTCAAATAGAAGTTGCTTATATTTGTCCTGTTTCACTGCATGTATACGTGTGAGGTGGAAATGTGTTTTTTGTATATCCCACCCCCCTTGAGACACAACCAGGTATCAGCCATTATTGACAGAGACCCTGGAGCACTTAGGGTTAAGCGCCTTGCTCGAGCGCAGATCAACAGATTTTCTTCCACCTTGTCAGCTCGGGGATTCGAACTCACAACCTTTCAGTTACTGGCCTAATACTCTAACCGGTAGGCTACCTGACACCCAGTGTCCTATGTTTGTTAGCAGCAAGTGGAGCTACAGCGCTAGTATGTCATGAATGACCAAAATTGCTTCAAAATCAACACTGTTATGTCACACATTGGTTGTATGTTGTAGTAGACTTTCTTATGTGTCCATGTCACCACTGTATATAGTTATTAACTTTAACATATACTCTTCTCCCTCTTTTCACATAATCTTTATACTTCCACTGGCTGTTGTCACTCTTATCCTTCTCTTCATTCCATCTCTCTCAGCCTTTCTGACTCCTGCATGCCTTCTCTCTTTCTTCTTCCACGTCACATCCTTCCACCTCATCCTCTCAATCTGTTTACCTCTCTCTCTTTCTTTCCATCCGTACCTCTTTCTTTCTCTCTCTCTCTCTCTCTCTCTCTCTCTCTCTCTCTCTCTCTCTCTCTCCTCACCCCCTCCCTCTCTTTCTTTGTCTTCCCTGCTCTCTCCTTCCTCAACACAGGCTACTTCTCCCAATCTCTACTGTCTCATCTCCGGGTCCTCCTCCCTCTTGGCCTCCCCCTCATTCCGCGCTCCTTGGGGGCGGCTCCGTCGGGGTGCAGGGCCTTCAGGGTCTTGGAGGCGGTGAGCGTCCAGTGCTCCAGCTCGTTGAAGATGCGGTAGATCCAGAGCTTTAGCGCAAACGGGCTGCCGTTCACCGGACCATCTATCTACTCACGAGAGGGTGGGAGGGGGGTTGTAGAAGAAGAGAAAGGGAGGGAGAGAGAGAGGGTTAGGGAGGGACATTCCGAGACAGAGAGTGAGAGCAGACAGAGTGAGGGAGGGAGAGCAAGAGAGAGAGAGAGACCGACAGAGAGAGAGAGAGCGAGGGATAGAGTGAGATGTGTTAGGACAGTGTTTCCCAATCTGTTCCCCGGAGATCCAGAGGGTTGTATATTTTTGTTCTAGCACACCCGATTTGACTGGTGGACTAATCAATGCCTGGTCAAATCCGGGGTGTGCCTCAGGAATAGATTAGGAAACACTGTACTAGAACATACGGCGGTGTCTGAAATTATTGACACCCTTGATAAAGATGAGAAAACATGACTGTATAAAATAAATAATTCAAATACTGAGCTATATTGTATCTTTAAAAAAAATGGGAAAATAGATTATTTATAATAATACATTTGCTCAGAGACAGAGATTTTGTTTATCAAGTAATATTTATTTTCAAAAAGGTAGGAGTTAAAATTATTGACACCTCTGTTTTCAATGCCTCACCTTGTGACCATAACAGCACTGCAACTTCTTCTAAAATGTTTTTTTGAGTTGGAAAAAACATAGGGATCATATACCATTCCTCATTGACATTCTTCGTCTGCATAATATAAACTGCCCTCTTCTATTCAAACCACAGGTTTTCAATGATATAGCAAGATGGCGCCGACAGACATGGCAGCTCTGCTTCTAGCTCCAAAACAACTTTGCAGTAATAAGGTTTTTTACATTACATTATTAGCCCAGAATGTTTTTTGTGTTATTACATACAGCCAGAAATAACTTTTGGATATCAGAGCGGCGGTAACTCACCAGCATTACGACCAGGAATACAACTTTCCCGAATTGGATCCTTTGTTCGTACCCCCCAGGGCAATTGAACTTATCCCAGAGGCTGCTCCAAGACGCCGCCGGCGGAGAAGAGGTATTTGGAGTGGACTTCTAGTCCGACTCAGGAGGGGTGCACACCATCCACCGCTTCCGAGTATATTACTTGCTAATGTTCAGTCTCTGGACAATAAAGTAGACAAGCTCAGGGCGAGGATCTCCTTTCAGAGAGACATCAGGAACTGTAACATACTCTGTTTCACGGAATATTGGCTCTCTCGGGATATACTGTCTCCGTCCATACAGCCAGCTGGGTTCTTAGTACATCGCACAGACAGGAATAAAGAACTCTCTGGGAAGAAGGGCGGTGGTGTATGTTTCATGATTAACTTCTCAGGGTGTGATTGTGATAACATTCAGAAACTCAAGTCCTTTTGTTCACCCGACCTAGAATACCTCACAATCAAATGCCGACCATATACCTCCCAAGAGAATTCTCTTTGGTTATAGTCACAGACGTGTATATTCCCCCTCAAGCCGATACCCCAATGGCCCTCAAGGAACTACACTGGACTTTATGCAAACTGGAAAAAACATATCCTGAGGCCCCATTTCTAGTACCTGGGGATTTTAACGAATCAAATTTGAGGAAACACTACCGAAGTTCTATCAACACATTGACAGTAGTACTCACTCTGGTAAAACCACTGTTAATCCCCCTTTTGCAATGCCTACAAGGCCCTCCCCCGCACTCCCTTCAGCAAATCAGATCACGACTCCATTTTGCTCCTCCATTCCTATAGGCAGAAACTCAAACAGGAAGTACTTCAAAATTGTTTTGATCACGTGGACTGGAATATGTTCCGGGTAGCCTCTGAGAATAACATTGACATATACACGGACACGGTGACTGAGTTCATCAGGAAGTGTATAGAGGATATTGTTCCCACTGTGACTATTAAAACATACCCAAACCAGAAACTGTGGAAAAATGGCAACATTTACGCAAAACTGAAAGCTCGAACCACCGCATTTAAGCATGGCAAGGTGACTGGGAATATGGTTGAATACAAACAGTGTAGTAATTCCCTCCATAAGGCAATCAAACAGGCAAAACGTCAGTATAGAGACAAAGTGGAGTTGCAATTCAACGGCTCAGACATGAGACGTATGTGGCAGGGTCTACAGACAATCACGGATTACATATGGAAAATCAGCATGTCACGGACACCAATGTCTTGCTCCCGGACAAGCTAAACACCTTCTTCGCCCCGCTTTGAGAATAACACAGTGCCACCGATGCGGCCCGCTCCTAAGGACTGTGGGATCTTGTTCTCCGTGGCCAACAAGGGTAAGACATTTAAGTGTGTTAACCCTCGCAAGGCTGCTGGCCCAGACAGCAACCCTAGCCGCGTCCTCAGAGCATGCACAGACCAGCTGGCTGGACTGTTTACAGACATATTCAAACTCTCCCTATCCCAGTCTACTGTCCCCACTTGCTTCAAGATGTCCACCATTGTTCCTGTACCCAAGAAAGCAAAGGTAACTGAACTAAATTACTATCACCCCATAGCACTCACTTGTATCCTCATGAAGTGCTTTGAGAGGCTAGTTAAGGATCATATGACCTCTACCTTACCTGACACCCTAGACCCACTTCAATTTGCTTACCGCCCCAATAGATCTACAGACGATGCAATTGCCATCACACTGCCCTATCCCATCTGGAAAAGAGGAATATTTACGTAAGAATGCTGTTCATTGACTATAGCTCAGCCTTCAAAACCATAATACCCTCCAAGCTCATCATTAAGCTCAGGGCTTGGGTCTGAACCCCGCCTTGTGCAACTGGGTATGGACATCCTGATAGGCCGCCCCCCAGTTGGTGAAGGTAGGAAACAACACCTCCACTTCGCTGATCCTCAACACAGGGGCCCCACAAGGGTGCATGCTCAGCCCCGTCCTGTACACCCTGTTCACCCATGTCTGTATGGCCACCCACTCCTCCAACTCAATCATTAGGTTTTCAGTAGACACAACAGTATTAGGCCTGATTACCAACAATGATGAGAGAGCCTACAGGGAGGAGGTGAGGGCCCTGGTGGAGCGGTGCTAGGAAAACAATCTCTCCCTTAACGTCAACAAAACGAAGGAGCTGATCGTGGACTTCAGGTAACAGCAGAGTGTGCACGCCCTTATCCACATCGACGGGACCGCAGTGGAGAAGGTGGAAAGCTTCAAGTTCCTCGTACACATCACTGACAATCTGAAATGGTCCAGTGTGGTGAAGAAGGCGCCACCACCTGGTACGGCAACTGCACTGACCGCAACAACAGGGCTCTCCAGAGGGTGGTGCATTCTGCCCAACGCATCACTGGGGGCATACTGCCTGCCCTCCAGGACACCTACAGCACCCAATGTCACAGGAAGGCCAAAACGATCATCAAGAACATCAACCACCTGAGCCACAGCCTGTTCACCCCGCTATCATCCAGAAGTTCAGGTCAGTACAGGTGCATCAAAGCTGGGACCGAGAGACTGAAAAACAGCTTCTATCTCAAGGCCATCAAACTGTTAAATAGCCATCACTAGCCGGCTACCACCCGGTTACTCAACCCTGTACCTTAGAGGCTAGAATTTGATTTGATTTGAGTTTCCGGTCCGGAGACTGAGATGGCCATTAGAATAATGTTGATTTTATGGCCAATTTAACCATTTATGTGTGGATTTTGATGTGTGCTTGGGGTTATTTTCTTGCTGGAAGATCCACTTGGTACTGGGTAAAGATCATGATGCCGTTGACCTTAACAAGGGCCCCAGGACCAGTGGAAGCAAAATAGCCTCAGAACATCAAAGAGCCACAACCATATTTTACAGTAGGTATGGGATTATTTTCTGCTCAGGCATTCTCATTTTGATGCCAACCCTATCACTGGTGTGCATGGCCAAAGAGCTCTACAAATGTCAAAGAAATTGCCACTTGAATTGGAGCAGGTGCTTTGGTCAGATTATATGAGAATTAGGTCTTTGGCCACACACACTGGTGTACCCCTGTATATAGCCTCGTTATTTTATTGTTACTCTTTTTTTTTTACTTTAGTTTATTTAGTAAATAATTTCTTAACTCTTATTTTTCTTGAAACTGCGTCATTGGTTAAGGGCTTGTAAGTAAGCATTTCACGGTAAGGTCTACCTACTCCTGTTGTATTCGGCATATGTGGCAAATAAATGTGATTTGATTTGAAAATCCACAAGGAATTGGTTAATTGGCCATAAAATCCACATTTTGCAATTGCCATCTCAGTCTCCGGATTTGAAACCCATTGAAAACCTGTGGTTTGAATTGAAGAGGGCCGTCCATAAGCACAGGTGAAGGATATCAAGGATCTGGAAAGATTCTGTATGGAGGAATGGTCTAATATCCCTCCCAATGTGTTCTCCAAACGCATACATTTTTTTTGAAAAAGGTTAAGTGCTGTTATCGTCATAAGGTGAGGTATTGAAAATGGGGTGTCAATAATTTTGACCCCTTATGTTTTTGAGAGAAAAAAATGAAACTTGTTAAACAAAATGTATTTTTCTGATCAATTGTATTAGTATAAAATAATATAATTTCCCAATTATTTGGAGCATACAATATAGCTCAGTGTTTGAATAATTTATTTTATACAGCCATTATCTTTATTAAGGGTGTCAATCATTTCAGACCCCACTGTATATATACAGTACATGTAAACAACTGATTTGACCTAACCGTATATAAATAATGAACAAAAATCTATGATTAATAAACTATGTAATATAATCAGTTTGTTTATACTAGAAAGGATAGTCCTTACATAAACAGTTTATAAGTTTATCATAAGTTGTTAACAAAAGCCTAATTTCTTCCTCTCCTCCTTGAACTCATCACTGATCTGAAATATTAGGGATATCTGAAAGCAAAATGTTTCCACCAGTCTTATCTGTTGTCTATACGTGGCCCTGGTTTACACTAAAAAAAGGAAATTAATATTGCCGCTACCTCGCTCTCCAACCAAGGTACATGAATTGAGGAGCAAACTGAAGTGAAGAGGAAATTCAGCAACTCTTGGAAGAGTGTCAGTTGATAAAATGCTTTATTATTGTTAAAACCAACATGTTTTGTCCCATAGCCTTCATCAGGGTTTACACTATATTATGTTCACCACACCAGCTATGTCAGATCAAGGATGACTTCCAAGTAGGATTTTACAGTTATTTTACAAGTATTGAAATGAGGCCTGCTGGGTCTACTGAGGGTTTCCAGTAGGTACTGTATATTAACCATTAGTGGGGCAAATTCAAAACTAACCCCAGATCAGTGTCTAGGGGAAACTTTAACATACACCAGTAATTCTGTACCTCAGTATTCTTCGGATCAGCAGTGAAGGCTGCAGTTCCAGCTCCGTCCGCCAGGAGGAGCCGTGTGCTCTCTAGCAGGTGCCCCAGCCGGTCCCTCACTGTTTTCTTCTGGCTCTCGTATTCGGTCCTGTTCCTGTCGTTTCCCACCCCCTCTTCCCGGCCAATGGCATGCTCCAGGAGGTTCCGGCACTGTTGCAGGGCGGAGTAGAGGCGCCACAACATGTCATTCGGCGAGAGCTGGGAGGAGAGTGGTGGCACGGTCACCAGGCGGTCCCCGCCGATGGTGAGTTCCTCGGCGAACGTCTCCTTTTTTCTCTGAAGTGGGGAGTGAGGAGGAGGGATGGAGAGAGTGTGGAGGTGGAGAGGAAGAAGAGGGTGATAGCGTGTAAAGAAAAAACACATTAGCAGTATTTAAAAGTACATTTCCATGACGGTGAGTGGAGAAAAACTCATGTTTTAGTGCACAACCAAACTGTTACAGGGCAAGGCAATCAACCACAAATGACCAAAGTCAGGTATAACCCAACGATTAGTGCACAACCAAACTCATTGACCTTCTAATCCAGTTCTCTAAAAGAGACGAGGCATACATGACCAAAGGTATGCTGCTTAAGTGCCACTACCGTATTTTGTTAATCAAATATAAAGTACTAGTCATAGCCTCAACAAATTTGGGCAAGTGTTTCAAAGACACCACTTTTTTGTATTTTGTATTTTGTATTTTGTGTGTGTGTGTGTGTGTGTGTGTGTGTGTGTGTGTGTGTGTGTGTGTGTGTGTGTGTGTGTGTGTGTGTGTGTGTGTGTGTGTGTGTGTGTGTGTGTGAGAGAGAGAGAGAGAGAGAGAGAGAGAGAGAGAGAGAGAGAGAGAGAGATCAGAGTATAGAGAGAGAGATCAGAGAGAGAGAGAGAGAGATCAGAGTATAGAGAGAGAGATCAGAGTATAGAGAGAGAGAGAGAGAGAGATCAGAGTATAGAGAGAGAGAGAGAGAGAGAGAGAGAGAGAGAGCAGAGTGAGAGAGAGATCAGAGTGAGAGAGAGAGAGAGAGAGATCAGAGTGAGAGAGAGAGAGATCAGAGTGAGAGAGAGAGAGATCAGAGTGAGAGAGAGAGAGAGAGAGAGAGAGAGAGAGAGAGAGAGAGAGAGAGAGAGAGAGAGAGAGAGAGAGAGAGAGAGAGATCAGAGTATAGAGAGAGAGAGATCAGAGTATAGAGAGAGAGAGATCAGAGTATAGAGAGAGAGAGAGATCAGAGAGAGAGAGAGAGAGATCAGAGTATAGAGAGAGAGAGATCAGAGTATAGAGAGATCAGAGTATAGAGAGAGAGATCAGAGTATAGAGAGAGAGAGAGAGAGAGATCAGAGTATAGAGAGAGAGAGAGAGAGAGAGAGATCAGAGTATATAGAGAGAGAGAGATCAGAGTATAGAGAGAGAGAGAGAGAGAGATCAGAGTATAGAGAGAGAGAGAGATCAGAGAGAGAGATCAGAGAGAGAGAGATCAGAGTATAGAGAGAGAGAGAGATCAGAGTATAGAGAGAGAGAGAGAGAGAGAGAGAGAGAGAGAGAGAGAGAGAGAGAGAGAGAGAGAGAGAGAGAGAGAGAGAGAGAGAGAGAGAGAGAGAGAGAGAGAGAGAGAGAGATCAGAGTATAGTGAGAGAGCTGTGACTCCATTGAGTACCTGGCCCCCGGTCACGACATTATACCAAGGTGCTAACATTCTGACCACCGTGAAAATGATTATGTGCCTGTGCGGTAGAATGATTACCGTGTAACATTAACCAGGCAGCCCTGCTTATGCAAGAGCAATGGTCAAGTAAATGTGTATATAGGTTTGTAATAGGCAGCGAGAGAGGAAGCAGTGGAGTGAGCTATGAAATGTGAGGGATAGGCCTATATTGTATAGGCCTGTCTAGAGGGAGAGGCAAAGGTACGGCAAACCAGAGACAGCAAGGTCTTCACTGTCATAATCTATTACAATACATTATTACGAGTAATGACTGTGTGGTGATAGATAAGTTGAAAACCATTAGTATATTTGTGGGCTGTATCTTGAATAAATGCACATAAACCGCAAATGTATATATGTTGAGTAATATATAAAAACATTTCTATTTCTAAGTTCACAAAATCACATTTACTGGAAGAACTGTGCAGATGCAAAGTTTGGTAACAGAATTACAATAAAGTTTCCCTCAGATGTTTAAGCACATTTTCCAAAAACTATTGTTTAATATTAAGTTTAAAATATTTCTGCAGAAATAATGGGGTGTCAGCTACGACATGACACTTTGAGTTTGAAAAAACATGTATTTTGGATATTGAACTACAGTACGTGAAATGGATTTACCTCCGGTAATGGAATTACGGTAACAGAATTACATCATGGGTCCCTGATCTGTGTTGTACAGAAATACATAATTATGGATATGAATATCATTCCCTTCATGGTGATGTATCCTGAATACATCACAGGCTTCTACACAGGTAGAAATATGCAATATTCTTATTTTGCATATTTGGTTATTATTCTACACACGGGCTATTATTGTAATGAGCAGCCCCCCCACAATTTTTTTTTATCTGAACCAATCATAGACGTCTATGTTTCACAAATTTGAAAATCACAGTACAGCACATTAGAGTTCAGTACAGTACATATGTTCAGTACAATACTGAACATTATACTGTACTCTACTGCACTGTACTGAATTCTACTGTGCTGTACTGTGATGTCCAAACTTGTGAAACATAGACATCTATGATTGGTTCAGATTTGGTCCAGCCACGGATGTCCGGTGTCGGTGGGTGCTCAGTGGATGAGGATACTTGTTACTGTAAATGGAAAGAGGGTAGGGGGTAGGTGTCATGGTAGGTCTCAGGAGAGTGACATTAACTGGAGAGCGAGAGATACCACAGTGTGCCATCACAGCAGCAAGATTTGTGACCTGTTGCCACAAGAAAAGGGCAACCAGTGAAGAACAAACACCATTGTAAATACAACCCATATTCATGTTTATTTATTTTCCCTTTTGTACTTTAACCATTTGCACATCGTTACAACACTGTATATATACATAATATGACATTTTAAATGTCTTTATTTTTTTGGAACTTCTGTGAATGTAATGTTTACTGTTCATTTTTATTGTTTACTTCACTTTTGTTTATTATCTACTTCACTTGCTTTGGCAATGTTAACATATGTTTCCCATGCCAATAAAGCCCCTTGAATTGAATATGATTGAGAGAGAGAGGCAGAGACAGAGAGCAGCAGAGAGGAAGCGTGAGAGGGAGGGGTTGTCCAGTCTTGCTTTGACCACCAGATGGCAGAAAAAGGAGAAAAAAACTCAACAGTTATGAGCTAAACATAGCAGTATACCAGTGGAAGGGAGGACAGTAGCAGGTGACCCAACTGTGGCTTGTGACTACTCTGATTTTCCATTGTAGCCATTTCAATTGCAGTAATTCCATTACTACAATTTGGTAACAGAACTATAAGTTTTAATCAACTAATAATTCATGAACAAACTTGATATCAATAAGAACACTATAATGAATTGGTAGGTCTACCTTTACATGTTACTTCTGTGAACTTTTATAATCCTCCCTCCTCACGAGGGAAATTAGAAAATATCTTCACGACAATGTTTCTTAAACTTACCAAAATCATTTCTCCAAAACTAAATAGAAAAGTGTTGATATTAGTTGGCAGGGCTCTTTACTTCTACATTGTTGTGTTTTGGTGCATCTCTAATATCTTTTTAAGATGTTAGATGCTGTCTAAGACCCATTTTCCATCTGTTTGACCAGAAATAAAAGCCTTTGCTTATTCCTAATTTTTAGGATGGAAAATGGTTGAAAAATGTATATATGCCTTAATTCCTAACAAATATAGACTCTTAGCTTTCATTTGACACCCAATTTGACATGCTCCTATGAACTTTACGTGTTGGTGTTCATGGGTCCGTTAAAATGGAAATGCCCTAAGGTGATGGGTCAGGTCATAGGTTAGGTTCGGTTTAAAGGTAGACTCAGCGAGATGACGTCGGTGCACGAAGTGAACAGTAGTAGTGGGATTTTTTTTTTCAACAATCAGGAGCGTTGAAGCGCGTGGCTAAACGTCTCTGCTGTTTTGGTCCCGTGGCTACCACGTTGTAGCAGCATAAAGCGCACCCTTGCCAGTACGCACATATTATGTGTGACTGTGTATGAGCAAAGTCTTGCATCATGCTCATCTCAATGGGCACGTTCGAGCTGATCCTTTTTGTCAAGTTGGTGACAATCGTTTCTCACCACCTTTCAAATTGTGTTGCATTCTGGGGTTAAAAATTGTCTGACTTGCGCCTACCTGTCGACTGCATGAACTTTACAAAAATCATGTGATCAAATGGCATGAAGTTTTGACTGCAGTCGACTGCAAGTTGCTGCAGTTGCTCTTCACCAACTTCGTCCTGTAGCCATCTCCTGCATTGTGAAGGCTCTATTGTCAACCAATCATTAGGGTGTTTTTGTTAGACCCATGTGACCAAAAACAAGAACCAATTTGCCATGATTTCTGTGTACAGTGGATATATAAAATAAATGTGATATTTGAGTCTCTCTCTCTCTACTTTATTGTACAATGTGTAAACACACAATATTATATTATGATTTCAGTTTGTGTGATATGGGGGTTAGATACATGTTTATTTCTAAATTATAAAGAAAACCTTTTATAATCAATGGCAACACTGTCATGTTGATTTGAGCCTTGCTGTTGGAAAACCACATCGCAGATGCACCTCCCCTGACTTACTCCTCGACTTGCATCTACTGTCGGGTGCTTTAGCCTTACAACTCAAACACGCCCAATATGGTGCTGTTTGTGGCAATGTCATCTTGCTGAGTCTACCTTTCAGTTATAAAGTCAATCTCAATGTGAACCATTAGATTCAAAAGCTTGAAACCTCCGTAAAAAAAGCTTGAAAACCCCATTCGATTTTTGCCCCCATTTTTTAAAAACCTGAACATAATTCATTAGGGTTTTTATTTTAGTTAGTTTTGGTGTCAAAGATAATAATTTCAGTAAAGTTGGAGTTTTTCAAACGGGTTTGTTCATTATTTTACTACGGTAAAAAAAACGAATATATATATATTTAGTTTCACACGTTTTTTTTTTTACTATAACCTTAGTAGACCTTATTGCCTAATATTGTGCAGGCTATTGGGGTGGTGATTCAAAAGCATTGTCTTATAGTTAGTTGGCTGATAGATAACGGTTACATTCGTAACCGCTTCCCTTCCTCCCAGCAAAGAGCCCGAGTACGCAGGTTGAGGTGTGTGCGTATTGGAGGGGGATTTATCTGGCCATTTGGCAGGAAATCAAGAATACTGTGATCATTCGCACCCCATCATTCACATAGTGTCATTCATTGAGTGAAAAAGCGATGCACATGGAAAAACTTGCATGTCCAGAAAACCGCCTACCTCTGTCATTGTTTTTATATGGGGCGTGCATGACTATTCACATATTCACTCCCCCTCCTTATCTAGCTACATTCCTGGACCCCACTCCTGGATCGGATGCCACACATACACACACACAATCCATCAATACATGTCCATGCATCACCCACATTTCCATATCCCAGTCTTCCATATCCCTTGCATAGGCTAGAATACTGGCCAAATGACATGTTCTGTCCAGTAACCAGTAGGCCTAATAACAGGTTAATAATTGCGAAGCAAAATGCACTAGCCTGTCCAGACTTCACCCACTCTAGGCTACACTCGAATAAATACTTACATACAGTTCCAATAAGAGGGTGCATTCATGGTTTAACTGCTCAGCAACAGCAGCTGCCCTCGCAGTTCGAGACTGTTCCGAACCAGTCCCTCTTCTTGTCCGTGTCCCTGCCATATTCAGTAAAGAAGCAACAGACAGGCACCGGATAGCGTTAACGTTTTTTGTTTTTTTTACCTTCTCTTATGTCTACTAGTTTTCCCGTTTCATATTCCTAAAAGTTAGACAGCCAACAGGAAGCGCGTCTCGGCCTTTTCTCACCCTGTAACCAAGCCAGTTAATTAATGACCTTTCTGAAAACGAATTCCTTCCCTAACTTCCACAACTTTACCCCTTGTGTTACTATGTTACAGTATTAATGTCCTTGTCTAGTGCCACTCCTCCCCTTCCCTTGGGTGGTTTATGTCAGGCAGGCATGTGGAATTTAACGGGAGAACTAAAGCCGAGGCGTGTGAATGGGAGGAGTCGCACGTTGGTGAACTATTATTTATACATGAAGAGTTTAAACGAATTAGCTTGACAGAATTACGAATCCATTCACCAGGACTAGTGATGCGTTGATTTTCTAGTCGTTACTAGGAAAGTCGGAAATGTCAGACTTGCTAATTGGTATGTTCATCCAGTTAGCAAGTATGACATTTCCGACTTTCCTAGTTCCTACTAGCACATAATTGTGGTATAGGCTATATCATTGGAAAGTGCTCAAAGCAGCAGTTTACTGCCCAAATTAATAACTCAGCTGATTTGATGATCAAGTATAGTTTTATTATTAGGTTATTGTGTGGCTCTATAGTTATTGCTTGTCAATAACCGGGAAAATGGGTTTATAACCAAATCATAGGCTAATATGCATATGCCTAGAAAATAGCAACATTTCTAAACAGTTGAGTGCGCGTTTTTCTTTTCCATTTCCCGGAACGTTCTATACTGTTGCAAGGTCGGGATTAGTAACATTGTTGTAGATCGCGGGGGATAGATGGAGCATGTTGTATATACTGAATTATTAGAGAAATAACGAGGGCTAAAAGTTTACAAAAGGGTTGGTGTGGTATGTCTGTAAACATCTAAAATGCGTTGCCATTAATAGTCTACAGCCACAAACAAACAAATAACTTTTAAATGAAAGACGATAAATAGTTTGGAATAATGTAACAGTTGATTATGTAATTTTGTTAGGACCAGTGTGAAGTCAACTTTATATTATCTTGAAGCCTTGGGTGTGAAAGATAACACCTTGAGCTATATATGATGTGTACTATTTCTGTGTAATTCTAAAGCTAAAATCATGCTAAACCAGTTCAATTGGAATTTTAGAGGATTAAATGTATTAACAAAAATGTCAGACGTTATTCTTCCAAAATGTCAGATGTATTTTTTTGTTGTCTAGATTGGCAACATTCAGGTATGTTCCAAAGTGAAATACCACTCCGATACTCAGGGTGGCATAGTGTCCACTTCAAACAGTGAAGCCATTTTGACTCATACATGCGCATTCCTTATTAGCGTCATGGCAGCAACTTTAGCGTACCAACAACAACATTGACTTCCGGTGTTTCGATTTAACCTTCAAAATCAAAGTCTGCAGTAAAACGCTATGTGTATGATACAAAATCAATCCGTTAACATTATGTTTCTAATGTATAACTACATCAGAGAAAAATCTAAACGTGTGACTATTTACCCATGCAACAGAACATAGCAATTCACTATATAGGGAATACATATTGGACTGTAGAGGAAAACGTTTACTTCCAGTCTCGTTTACGTTTACTTCCAAATAGCCAAATCATAAGAAGTGTTGCTGGACTTTTACTGTGGTCAAACAGCTTAAAATGGGGTGCCTTGACACTATACAGTTAAAATATAGCACTATGACATAGGACGCATACAGTATACTGTCATACCTTATAATGTAAAAGACACATATCTTAATCTTCCTTCTGGGGTACACTTTGGAAGAAATACAACATACAATATGTTTATTCAAAAAGTCAAGAGAGATGCAAGTAAATTTGTTCCAAAAAAAGTATACTTTATTCATAAGAAATATCACATTGACATGAATTAATACAATTGATCATCAACAGTTACAAGTTTTAAATTAGTTTCAAGTTTTGTCACGTGCACACGTAAAGTGAAGTGCTGACTTGCTAGCTCTTTCCCAAAAATGCAGTATTCAATATCAAATAGTATGAAGTCGATTTTCTTTAAAACACACGGGAAATAAGAAAGACACGAGAAAGTAAGCTATATACAGGGTCAGTACCAGGGACACTGGAGTGGATAAGGTAGATATGTACATGTAGGCAGCGGTAAGGAGAAAGTGACTGGTAGCAGGATAAATAATAACAAATCAACATAGCAGCAGCATAAAGGCACCCTCATACTATGTTCGGTTTGCTTCTACCAGAACTCGGCTAGGCAAAGCGAACGTCTGTGCCACGCATATTCCCTTAAAAAGACATTCGTTTGTAAAACGAGAAGAAAAATGGCAATATTACAGTTTGTCCCTCTTGAGACGACGTAGCAATAACATAGCCATAACACTTCCTCAAAATATTTCTAATCAATCAAAGATAAATACAGGCTTTAGTGGTGGGTGGGTGTGCTGGTGTGTGCATGCGTGGTGATGAGTGTGTACGTCTATGTGTGTCGGTGTCAGTGTGAGTGTGTGTGCAGGAGTGTCAGTACCTGCATGTGTGAGTGTGTGGGTAGAGACCTGTGAGTGGCATATAGTGCAGATAGACCATGGGTGAGGATGGCCAGCTATTTTCTAGCTGTTCAAAAGTCTCAGTGCCTGGAGTCACCATTATATTCAATGAACCTGATATACTGTATACACATTCTTACATAACATTTCATGCAATAATCTTTTTTCCCCTGATAATTCGTACAAAACCTCATGTTTTTGTGAATGAATTCATTGATGTTATCTCCAAATAGGACTGCTTAAGTGTACACACACACACATAGGGACCACAACTACTTCCATCTACTCCTCTCTTCACCATACAGAGCAGCACCTAGACCAAACCCTTAACCTACCCTTTACCCTAAACCGGGTTTGTATCCTAACCCCAATCCCGCCCCTTACCCTAAACCGGGTTTGTATCCAAATCCCAACCCTACCCTCCCCATACATCACTATTTGCCTTTGAGCCCACCCTTGTCTTTATTCATGTTGTGTATAGTCTGATGTTTTGTTTTGACTCCTATTTTGTTCTTTTTCTTTTCATTTCTATAATTGTGAAGTGACTTTGGGTCCTTGAAAAGCACTAAGTCCCATGTATTATCATCCTCCTGAGCTTTGAAATTCCCACAATGATTAGAACATTCATATTTCAGAACAATGTCCACAACCTTTCCATGTAATGCCAAATACTGTAGAGTTATTTCTGTAGTGAGTGAAGAATGCCCTCCAGTTCCTTCTCATACTGCTTTATGGAGTTCATTATTTTAACACTCAATGTAATACTATTGCAAGCACATTACTTTCTTTTTCATGTTTATAGCTATGGTCATCCAATGTGCTTTTAAATGCACAGGTATTATATAAAAAAATGTAAACACCACCAATTGCGTGCTATTCTAGGTACCTTAGGCAAAACATCATCCTCTCAGAACAGGAATTCTGTGACTGTTGGCACATCAACACAACGTGATCCTCCAAATTAGATTTGATAAGATCAAGGTACACATCAATGTAGTGTTGTGTGGGTGTGTGCATGTGTGTGTGTGTTTATATGTGTGCTGGGGTCAGTGTGTGTGCATGTATGTGCAGGAGTGTCAGTGTAGGCGTGTGTGACTGTGTGGGTAGAGACCCGTGAGTGGCAAGTAGTCAGTGCAGATAGACAGTGGGTCAGGCTGGGCAGCCATTGCATAGTTTTTCAAAAGTCTCAGTGCTTGGAGTTATTGGCTGTTCAAAAGTATCAGTGCTTGGGGATAGAAGCTGTCTCGGAGCCTGTTGGTCCGAGACCCAACGCTCCGGTACCGCCTATATGATCCATGAATCCAGTCCAAAAAGTCCAAGAGGCAAACCTTTTGATTAAAAAAATAATAAAAATACATAAAACAACTTTTGATTGATTGCAACCAAGGTGGGTTTAAGAAAATTGTTGGAAGGCATAGCATATTTGGGGTAACATAAACCTATAGCAATATGATTTTACCAGGATACTGCCTCACTTTTAATAATAGTTTTCAATCTATAAGCCAATAAGTAATTTATAGGCCTATAGTGTATTGTATTGGAACCAATGGTGTGGTTAGAGTAGAACGTGTGGCTGGGCATATAGACCCCAATCCCCCATGAAATAACACCATATATAGATTCTACAGATACCAGTGAAGAGTCCCAATCCCACTTTTACTACGGCACGTAGAATAGTTCTCTCTATAAACCAATATGTATTTCATATAGTGTTGCATTGGGGGCATATATTTGACCTGGTTTTAAAACCCAAATGTAATGCAAATATCACTTAATTATGAACACATACGAGTTATTGTTAATTATTGTTTAGACAATTATTGCTCATATATCATGAATAAGTACAGGTAACGGGCTCTTTTATACAATTACCTGGACTTTTATTTATTTTGAATATTTTCGAAATTCCGTGACCCAGAAGTACTGTTTTAGTGTTGCGGACACTTTCTTTTGGATTAGCAAATTGTAGCTACACCAACAACAGAAATACAACTATTCATAAATGTATTGAGCAACAAACATCTTCATACGGATTATAACTTCCAGTTCAATCAAACACAAAACGCAGACCGCAATTTGTGACTGGATTAAGGCGAAACAAGGACGAAGAGAAAGACAAATATAGCTACTAGCTAACGTTACGTTAGCCTGTTAACGTAAAGGCTAGCAGCAAGCTGACATGAATTCTCTCGTCGGCTACGGCGTGTCCTCTGATTCTGACAGCGACGGGGATATTGTAAACAACAAGAAGTAAGTTACAATTCAGGAATACAATTTAGAAAAACTTTGTTTGTGGAAGATGAATTGAAAAGATTGACGTGTGTTCCATAGAGCTCGCCAGTTTGTAGTCCTAAAACCCGGAAATGAGTTACCTGGTTCGTTCAGCAATTCCTATGCGGAAAGAATAGGGTTTGGGGATAAATGCAGAATATAAGGTCTGAGGTTAACACAGGTTTAGGAGATCTTATACGTTTTGTTCTATGAGTTAATATCGGTCAGTTTTATTTTATTTAACCTTTATTTTATCAGGAAGTCATATTGATACCAAGCTCTCTTTTACAGATGAGCCCTGAATTGCACAAATTACAGAAAATACACACATCAACATATAAACTTCAAAAAGCAAGCAGAAAGAAAAACACGGTCATAAAAAACAAACACATTAATTTGTACTAAGGTCCTCAATCAGCTCTCTGAATTGTGCTAGAGGCACCAACACAACACATTTAATAATATTTGGAATACTGTTCAACAAATAAGGTGCAAGAAAACTATAAGCTGATTTACATAAATCAGAGACCAAAGGAATTTCCAGTTAGCCATCCCTGAGCCCCAGTGTGGTAACTCGTATGTCTAAAGTTTAGTAAAGATATTGGGTACAGTGGGACTTATTGTAAAATAGCTTTATGAATGAAAACATAGTTATCTATCAACCTACGTGACATAAAAGAGGGCCAACCAACTTTCTGGTAGAGAATGCAGTGATGAGTCCTACAATTGTTGGCCATAATAATGTGCTATGATAAACTGCATCTAATGGCTTTAATGAAGTGGTAGCTGTGTTCCTAGTATAGATGATGCTGCCATAGTCTAGGGCCGATAGGAACGTCGACTGAATAATCCGTTTTTTACTACTTAGCGAGAGGCAGCACCTTTTTCTATAGAAGAAGCTCATTTTTATTCTCAGCTTCTTAACTAACTTGGCAATATGCTTTTTAAAAGACAGCTTTTTGTCTATTCAGATGCACAGACATTTGTAAGCAGGGACACGATCAATATGGACACCATCCAAAGTACATATGCTTAAATTATCAGAGTTATTTTTATGCGCTCTAGAGAACAACATATACTTAGTTTTACCTGCATTCGGTACTCATTTCAGGTCAATAAAGTTTTTCTATAATACAATGATGGCAGACTGTAGTTCAAATAGAGCCTGCTCAACTGTGGGGGCAATAGAGTACACAACAGTATCATTGGCATATCAGGTTGCAATTTAATGTAAACAGTAAAAAGGACCCAAAATTGACAATTGACAAGTCAATCAGTGTTGCTTCCTAAGTGGACAGTTTGATTTCACAGAAGTTTGATTGACTTGGAGTTACATTGTGTTGTTTAAGTGTTCCCTTTATTTTTTTGAGCAGTGTATATATTCTGCACATCTACCATTCCAGTGTTTAATTGCTATATTGTAATTACTTCGCCACCGTGGCCTATTTATTGCCTTACCTCCCTTATCCTACATCAGTTGCACATACTGTATATAGACTTTTTCTACAGTATTATTGACTGTATGTTTGTTTATTCCATGTGTAACTCTGTGTTGTTGTATGTGTCAAACTGCTTTGCTTTATCTTGGCCAGGTCGCAGTTGCAAATGAGAACTTGTTCTCAACTGGCCTACCTGGTTAAATAAAGGTAAAATAAAAAAAAATAATAATAAATAAATAAATTCAAGGGTTTTTCTTTATTTGAACTATTTTCTACATTGTAGAATAATAGTGAAGACATCAAAACTATGAAATAACACATATGGAACCAAAACATATTTTATATTTGAGATTCTTCAAATAGCCACCCTTTGCCTTGATGACAGCTTTGCACACTCCTGGCATTCTCTCAACCAGCTTCATGAGGTAGTCACCTGGAATGCATTTCAAATAACAGGTGTGCCTTATAAAAGTTAATTTGTAGAATTTCTTTCCTTCTTATTGCGTTTGAGCCAATCAGTTGTGTTGTGACATCGTAGGGAGGAATACATAAGATAGCCCTATTTGGTTAAAGACCAAGTCCATATTATGGCAGGGACAGCTCAAATAAGCAAAGAGAAACGACAGTCCATCATTACTTTAAGACATGAAGAGCAGTCTATTTCCGGAAAATGTCAAGAAATTTGAAAGTTTCTTCAAGTGCAGTCGCAAAAACCATCAAGCGCTATGATTTAACTGGCTCTCATGAGGACTGCCACAGGAATGTAAGACCCAGAGTTACCTCTGCTGCAGAAGATACGTTCATTAGAGTTACCAGCCTCATAAATTGCAGCCCAAATAAATACTTCACAGAGTTAAAGTAACAGACACATCTCAACATCAATTGTTCAGAGGAGACTGTGTGAATCAGGCCTTCATGGTCAAATTGCTACAAAGAAACCACTACTAAAGGACACTAATAATAAGAAGAGACTTGCTTGGGCCAAGAAACACAAGCAATGGACATTAGACTGGTGAAAATGTGTCCTTTGGTCTGGAATCCAAGTATGAGATTTTTGGTTCCAACTGGTGTGTCTTTGTGAGACGCTGTGTGGGTGAACGGATGATCTCCGCATGTGTATTTCCCACCGTAAAGCATGGAGGAGGAGGTGTTATGTTGTGGAGGTGCTTTGCTGGTGACACTGTCTGTGATTTATTTAGAATTCAAGGCACACTTAACCAGCATGGCTACCACAGCATTCTGCAGCGATACGCCATCCCATCTGGTTTGGGCTTAGGAAAAGCAGCCAACAAGTGCTCAGCATTTGTGGGAACTCCTTCAAGACTGTAGGATAAGCATTCCAGGTGAAGCTGGTTGAGAGAATGCCAAGAGTGTGCAAATCTGTCATCAAGGCAAAGGGTGGCTATTTGAAGAATCTCAAATATAAAATATATTTTCATTTGTTTAACACTTTTTGGTTACTACATGATTCCATATGTGTTATTTCATAGTTTTCGATGTCTTCACTATTATTCTACAATGTAGAAAATAGTAAAAATAAAGAAAAACCCTTGAATGAGTAGGTGTTCTGAAACCTTTGACTGGTAGTGTACAATCAGTCAGGTTTTAAACCATGTCATCCCTAGTTATAAATGATGCCAGGCAAGAAAGTTTAGAAATAGGCAGATAATTATTTAGGTCAAAAGGGTCACCTTCCGAACCTTGGGGATAGTACCAGATATAATCGTCATGTATAGGTATATAATCGTCAGCACTAGTGGATTTTTTAATAATTTTTACATCAATCTTATGCAAGGCACATCGCAGATAGTGAATTGTTGAAATGGAAACAAATATTCACTCGAAGTTGACGGGTTAATCGTCGAGTCAGCTAGAGGCTGGCAGAGGGAAAAGCAGTCAATTGACTGACCAGGGTCAATTAAACAACTGTTTCTCTCAAATTAAAAGTCTGCTGAGATGATGAAATGATCATTTAAAAGCATCACTTATCCCATTCGTTCCAGTTACGATGCCAGAGTCAGACAGAACTTCAGACAGAATTTGTTTAGGCAGGGAAGAAGAGGAATTGTTATGCTTCAGTGCATTTACTGTTTTTCCCAAATTCTGAAGGATCACCAGCCGAGTCAGAGATGGAGCTTAAAAGGTAGCTTGATATAGCTTTCTTAATACATCTGTCTCTCAATTCGGAAAGATTGCCAGTCCACTGGAGAGTCAGTTTTCCTTGCTTTAGCCCAGGCCTGATTTCTCATCTGAATGAGTTCAGATAGATCGAACCTTTTGGTTTTCTTCGGAGCTATCTTTGACTCTAAATTGTTTTTAAAGGGGTGTGTTTATTTGTCAGAGGAATACATATCGAGGATACATTTTCTAGAGCCAATTCTGGGTCAGGAATACAGGAGACCGTGGCTAAATCAGAGTAGAACATGTTATGTAAAACCCCTTAAGGAGAAACATTTTTTAAAGTGATCTTAATTCAACAAGGATTAGTAGTTTGCTGTTTCGTATCTCTAATGCATACTCCACTAGACAAATATTAGTTAACATTACCTTTATGAATTATGACGCCTTTGTGCTTTATGCTTGTTTTGATTACATAAATGTTTCAAAATGGACAAAAAGTGACGTTAGCTGATGAAGATTATGTCAAGGAACAAAACGTACAAGATCTCCCTAAGCCTGTGTTTACCACAGACCTTAATTTCGGCAGTTAACCAGAAACCCTCCAAAAACTCCATTAATTTCCCCATAGGCTTTGTCCAATGAACCATGAGTTGGTGCCTACAAAAAGATGCCATTACTATTGTTCTCTATGGAGAGGAGTGTTGTGATTGGTCTTGCTACCCAAACCAGATGATTTCCCCCTTCCAGTCAAATTAAATATTTCCAGATTGAGAAGTCCTTGAAATCTTTTTTTGGATAACGCTACAGCTAGTATACCAGTCCATTTATAAATGTTTTTTCTTTGAAGGACTGAGAGCAAGGTGGATGGAGAGACCCAGAAGAAGGGCCGCAATTTCCTCCTAGAGTCCGGGTCAGCCTCCAGTGAGTCGGACTGTGACTCCAACCCAGAGGAAGAGGTGGACCCCGTATCTCAACTACAACCAAAACGCCCTCCTCCTTCCTGTATGGGACCCCCCTCAGAGTCCCGGACCCCTCTCCTCCCCGCACCCCCTAGCTCCCTCTCCCACAAACTCCCCCCTCCCCCCCTCGGGGCCTCATCCAAGAGTGGCGTATTCGCCAACCCCTTCAAGGCTCAAGCCGACCAAAAGCTCAACGTCTTGCAGAAGCATGTCCCTCTCACAGTGCAGGCCCGGCCCTCCCAGATAGGGGGCAAGAGGATGTGTGTGGCGTACAGGAAGGACGGACGCTGCAGGTTCGGGATCAAATGCAAGTTTGCCCACGACAGCGATCTCCAGAGCTCCATCATTCCCAGTGACTATGACCCCCCTGCGGATGACGCTCCCGGATCGCATCAAGCTGACCCCAACGCGGGAGGCTCTTCACACATGGGTCGCCAGAACTTTCACCACAACCAGGGTGGAGACCCTGAAGAGGAGGAGGGTCAGCAGTCTAGGAAGAGGAGAGTAGGGCTGAGTAACACCCTAGTGCCCCCTAAAAGGTCAATGAAGAATTATGCAATGCAGAGGAAGAGAGAACAGGTCAATTTGAACTGAGCGACTTGCACAGGAATACTGTCAGCAGCAATACAGTGTGTGTGTGTGTGTGTGTGTGTATACGCGTGTGTGTATACGCTCACATTGTTTTAGTGTGACAAGAGAAAATGGGAATGTGTTCCAATTTTGTACCATTATTCTGCACTCATTTACTCCCCCCATGGATGTATGGACTGGTGTAAAATATGGTTTAAATTTCTCCCTACCCATGCTTACGAGTGAGCAAGTGCAAACTAACCAGTCTACAGCCAGAGAGTATTCTATACACCGCTTGTCAGTATGCAAGATAGGATAACTATACCACACTGTTCAGTCCAGTACATATACTTCAGATTGGTAGTTTGTACATGAAGTTTTTGTAGTTTCATTGAAAACGTATTCCTTTTGGAAGAAACTGTCCGTTGGAAATATAAGCTACATTTGATCATTGTTAAATAAATGCTTTAAATGTTTTGTTATTTGTGTTTGTGATCACTTAAATGATACATGGACATAGGAACTGGAGATACAAATAAAATTATGGGTTGAGTTTAGGAAAATGTAACCGTTCATTTCAATGGTTTTTGCTTTGATTAGAGAAAGATTGAAAGGAGAGGCAGCACAGGGTTGCTTTTTTGGACCAGTTGCAACACACTCCGGCATCAGTCACAATGTAAAGCACACACACTTAGCTCCTGCTTTCTGGGATGGATCTATTGGAGCCCCATACACCGGCGATTGATGCTTCTCCAGCCCAAAAAACTGCAATGAAAGCCAAGATCGAACGGAACAGACAGCGGACTCTGATGCCGAGGCAAGCCCGCCTTGCTAGCGGACTATTGGCAGGAGAGGGGGGTGGCACCTCGGCTAAAGTCGTAAAAAAAACATTCGACTCTCGAGGCGGGTTCTTCATTGATGAAGAAGAGGAGGGACAGGAGGAGCAATTGATGAAGGAGAGGGACAGGAGGAGCAAAGGGGGAGTAAGGTGGTGCGTCAACCAGGTATGTACATTTATAACTAATCAACCATTGCAGGAGGCAGCAGGGTCATATCTGTTGCGTTATGTCAACGTCTATCAGAGGTCATCTATCTAGCAGCTATGCTGTCATCTGTCAAAGATAAGATCCATTGGTTCATGTGTGCCCCCGTATGGATTCATGCCATAGCAAATGCCAGTGGCTAAGTGGAGTCAGTTTCTTTCTATAGCCCAGCTACCTGAAACATTGGCCATATCAATAACAACATCAACAATTATCAAGATTGTCACAAGAAACAATCAGTAACAACAATAATCAAGGGTGTTTTTTTTACTGACTAGGGCACCTTGGCTGGCTGACTGACTCCTAGCACTCTGCATTGGTCGTAAGTTGCTCTTGATAAGAGCGTCTGCTAAATGACAAAGATATCACATGTAAATGTACTAGTAGTGTAGACAGTGTTGAGCTAACCTGGGCGCCATGTCTGCTCGGTCTGACAATTCCACAAGCAGTTGGCTAGAGAGCAGAAACCCTCCTTAGAGGCGGGGTGCTCCGAGGAGGCTAAGGAGTCCAGAGAAAACAGGGAGGTGCAGAAACGCTCCTTAGAGGCGGGGTGCTCCGAGGAGGCTAAGGAGTCCGGAGAGAACAGGGAGGTGCAGAAGCGCTCCTTAGAGGCGGGGTGCTCCGAGGAGGCTAAGGAGTCCAGAGAAAACAGGGAGGTGCAGAAACGCTCCTTAGAGGCGGGGTGCTCCGAGGAGGCTAAGGAGTCCGGAGAGAACAGGGAGGTGCAGAAACGCTCCTTAGAGGCGGGGTGCTCCGAGGAGGCTAAGGAGTCGGGAGAGAACAGGGAGGTGCAGAAGCGCTCCTTAGAGGCGGGGTGCTCCGAGGAGGCTAAGGAGTCCAGAGAAAACAGGGAGGTGCAGAAACGCTCCTTAGAGGCGGGGTGCTCCGAGGAGGCTAAGGAGTCCAGAGAAAACAGGGAGGTGCAGAAACGCTCCTTAGAGGCGGGGTGCTCCGAGGAGGCTAAGGAGTCCGGAGAGAACAGGGAGGTGCAGAAGCGCTCCTTAGAGGCGGGGTGCTCCGAGGAGGCTAAGGAGTCGGAGAGAACAGGGAGGTGCAGAAGCGCTCCTTAGAGGCGGGGTGCTCCGAGGAGGCTAAGGAGTCGGGAGAGAACAGGGAGGTGCAGAAGCGCTTCAGCACACAAAGGTCAGTAACAGTTTAAAAAAAATTGTGAACAATTTTTTATAAACATGAATGAAATACTGGGATTGAGACAGACAATAGGCTTTACAGACAACAGAACTACTGTGTTCTGATCCTCACTCAGACCACACGTCCACTCAAGTAAGTCACCTAATATAGATCAAACCTACCAGCTCCAGTGGATTGTGGAAAGCGGGTGATGCAGTTTTGTTTTATTGATTTAAAAGATAAACCTGCACACTGAGCTTGCCCGTATCACTTATGTTTATTCTGCTTACTTATTCATATTAAATGTTTTAGATTGTTATTTAGTCTGTTGTGAACCGAGCTGTGTCGTGCAGTGGGGAGCAGCGTGTGGACAAAGGACACCAGTGCTCACGAATACGGCCCTGAGGAGCTAGTGGTTGAAGAGGAGGATCTCTACAGGAATGTCTGTAACACCTGTGGACACCAACTGACCTATGAGAAGATGTAGCTTAGTGTCTTTTAACCCTTATCCCGGGGGTCCACAGGGTGAGTTATTTTTTGTGGACCACTGGTAGACACCAGACACGTAAACTGAGATTCAAATAACTTATCATGTACTTGACACAATTCCTTGTAGCTGAAGCAAGATCTTCCTGAAATCTTATACATGCCATACACAATGTGGCCACAAGAGGGCAGACATATATGAACATTCCTCTACATGTTGTGCTGCTCAGAAGCTGCGGATTGCTATCGTACTATAAAATATCAACTTGATAATTTCCCTTTTATATTGACAATTTGTAAGATAATGTAGTATGTAGAAGGATTTATGTCTGAAATAAATATTTTTCCATAATTTGATGTTTTTGCAATAAAATATATATTTAGTTGGATTACTGTGGATGGATAAAGCCAGGATAAAATATGGAGTGGACTGTGGAAGATCCGAAAGCGTTTGACATTGAAGTCAATTCCGATTGAGCCGACATATGCAGCATTTACTTTGAATGTGATTTCCATGACCTCTGTAACATTGCCATAACCTGTCCGTCTCTGAGCGATTTCCTCTGCCCAGGCTTTGCCGATGCATGCCTGATCTATAGGCTTGATTCAATCAGATCAAGTGATCGCTAACACCCGCTTAGCTGGTGTTTTGGCGGCGTTGGAGGTGTAACTGCGTTAGAGCTGTCAAATCCGTGAGCACACACCCATCCCACTTGCATTAGATGTTCAGAATGAGAAAGTAGGGCTATATAGAAATAATGACACTCAGAAATCCTCCTTTCGTTTAATGATTTCCAATCAACCTAATCAAGGTTTAGGCTAGATAAGGCTACATCTCACATTCCAGTGTTTTCTAACTTGTAAACAAGGCTGCATGGGGATTTCTTATGATGCGATTCTGTGCAGCCAATGTCAACTCTAGGTATAATGGCATAAGCCGCTTGTACATTGAACAGCTCTAACCCAGTTCCACCTCCAAAACCACCACTATAAGGGTGTTGGCTAGGGCAGATCTGATAGAAACAAAACGGTCTGCTTTGTGTTTGCCATGGAAAATTGAGGACCGTAGTATTGTGATACTACTATCATGAGGATGGTGGGAGGAGGGGCTCATTGGAATGGCTGGAATGGAAACTATGGAACGGAGTCAAACACACCAAACATGGGAACGTGTTTGACTCGGTTCCATTCCAGCCATTACAATGAGCCCGTCCTCCTATAGCTCCTCCCACCAGCCTCTTCTGATGAAAACGCTAAACACACAAACACAGAAGGCCAGTTGATGGGTATAGATGGCTACATCACTTTATGTACAAAGGCAACAACTCACACACACAACTGCCCTGATGCGGGTAGATCTAAAAAGCTACCAAAAGTGACTATAAATACATATTTCTGTGATCCTATATATTTCAAATGGTGACACAATACATTAGGAGGGACATCGCTAGACCTCTCCTTTTATTACTGTCTTTCCCAGTTTCCCCTAACCTCAAAATCCAGACTGAATCACCTTATGTTGTTTCACTTCCCTAATTAGTGATCGTGAAGTGAAACAGCTGAATTCAGTTTGAATTTCCAGGCTAGTCCCCCCCCCCCCCCACCCGACTACTCTAGATAAGTACATGTTGCATGTGCACTTCTGTGGCATCGGTCAAGACATCCCCCTCCACCACTCCGTCCCCCTCTCCGCCCCCTTCCCAAACTACCTCTCCCTCCCCTACAGTCTCACACTGTTGAAGGGTGTTAGCGGAAGGAGAGGAGGCAGAGAGAACAGAATCATCCAGAGCGTAGCTTTCGCTACAACCCACAGTGGTTGGGTCCTGAAGCTGGATGTCCTGAGTTTGGGGCGGACGTTGAAGTTGGGGTTGGACCTGGGCCAAGAGAGGGAGGTTGGCGGTAGAAATATGGGAGCTACTCTGGAGGGTTTGGAGTTGCTGGGGGGTGGCTAACAAGGGGATCTGCTGGAGATGTGTCTGCGACCCGTCGACGGTCTGGAAGGTCATGTGGAGAATCTGCGGCTGCTGATTCTGCTGCTGCTGCTGATAAGACTGCAGGGTCATTTGCTGGAGCTGCTGGGGCTGATGCTGCTGGGTCACTACCGAACTGGAATGAAGGGCCAGTTGCTGCATCTGGGCCTGCTGCTGTTGCGACTGCTGCTGCTGTGGGGAAGCGGCCGCCACCTGCTGAACAAAATGAAGGGGCATCTGGAGCTGGAGGGTGTGGTGGGTCTGCTGCTGCTGCTGGGTGTCGGAGGGCGACGGGGGGTCGATGGGGGACAGGGAAATGGTCAGGGGCATCTGCATGGCGTGGAGGCCCTGGTCCTGACTCACTACTACCACCTGGTGGCTCACCTGACCCATCTGAGCTATCTGTTGCCCCATGTGGGTCACTTGTTCACCCACTTGGGTCACCTGCTGGGCGGGATCCAGTCGTACCAGCTCCCCCTGGTTCCCGACACAACCCACTCCCGAGGCCTCCAGCAGGGAGGCAGGGGTAGTGATGAGGGCCCCTGCGTTGGCCGCCAGGGCCTCTGCGATGAGCACCTCCGGGTGGCTCTTGGCCTTATGGGCCACCACACTGTCCTTCTTCTCAAACTTCTTGTTACAGATGGAGCAGGAGAACTGGTAGGTGGCATCAGCGTCGTGCTTCTTCATGTGCCAGTTGAGGGAGGCCTTCTGGCGGCAGGTGAAGCCGCAGATCTCACATCTACAGGAAGTGAAGTAGAACGTAAAAGAGAAAGGGACGGGGACGGGGGGGGGGGGGGGGTAAATTCAGGGGGTCAGATGAGGTGCATGTACAGACAGGTGCGACATTTAATAAATGGATGGAATGAATTAACAACCAGGCAAACAAATAAAAACTCACTGCAGTGGTTTCTCTCCGGTGTGGATCATGCGGTGCACAGCCAGGTTGTGGGAGCTCTTGAAGGCGCGGGCGCAGAACTCGCAGATGTAGTCCCTCTGGTCTGAGAGAGGGAACAGAGAGTTAGCAGTAGCTCATCACAGAAAACAATGACAGGTCAAGCGCTGCTTCTGTGATTGCATGTATACTGTACTTGTGTGTGCATGTAAATGTTAAGTGAGGATAGTTAGCATTCAGTGTGTCTGTATGTGGATCTCTACGTGTGTGTGTGTATGTGTGTGTTTACCGGTGTGGTGCTTGGCATGGCGAAGTAGCTGTTTCTGCAGCCTGAAGAGTCTTCCACAGGATGGGTGAGGACATACAAACTTCTTCTTCAAAAGGTGCTGGTACTTAATATGGTGCTGGGAATTACAGGAAAAAGAGAGTCAGCGAGAGAGACGAAGGATGGGGGGAAAAAACGTAATACTATTCACCTACGTTGGGGTCAATTCCATTTCAACAGTCAATTCAGGAAGTGAAATTGAAATTCAATTGCATGCATTGAAAAAAAAAAATCTGAATTGAAATCGACCCCAACCCTGTTTGTGCACAACTCAATCTCAGAATAGCTTGTGCGCTTCGTCGTCACTATGGCAGACCTGCAGGTAGCGAGGGTGAGCCAGGACTGTGCCACACCCCTCCATCTCACAGCGCACGTACTGCACCGGGGGCTTCTTCCTGTGGGGGCGGGACATGACAGAACTGTCAATCATGTGTGTCAATCATCATGTATGTCAGAGGTGAAGTTTCAGCTTTTATACATATGATTTCACTAATGTTTTGTTAGTTGACTGTAAAATAATAAATAAAGAGTATTGTTGCAGTTGAACAGTAATGTCAACTTTACCTTCTTTTCGGGAGCCGGGGACTTTTATCATCTTTCCTTCGCCTGCCTCTCCTGAGGGAAATAGAGAAAATAAAAGAAGTTGGAGAACTCGATTCAAGCAAGGAGTTAAATCAAGAGACCAAACCAATGCCAGATCCAATTCAAATTCCCAAAGTGACACAAGTCTACCCTTGCACACCCTTCCTTTGAAGTCTGAAATTGCACACTCTCCGTTATGGATTTAACAATGGTGGAAACGCCAGCCACTTCCAATGCTTTTAAATACATGATGGGGAGAGTGCAGGTGCACACTTTGGGAGAAGGTTGGAGAATCCGGGGGGGGCATACTTTCTGGGCAAATCGCCCTCTCCGAACTCGTTCTCCAACTTCACGTCTGTACCCTCTATCTTGATTCCTGTCTCCTTCTCTTTTTTCTCTTTCTGTCTCGGAGGAGGTTTGCGCCGGGGTTTGGGGGCATCCCTAAGAGACGGAGGATCCATTTGGAAGGTCAACAGACAGGTCACATGGGTAAAACGCACACAAAATACACGCAAACATTTATATGCATACGCACACCCATTCACACAAAGGGAATAATACATTGGAGCTGACATGCACACACACACACTTGCACACACTCCCAAAGGGAAAGCATTACGACACACATACACACCTAGTAGTCTCAGCCTCCGGGTTGTAGCTCTGGTCGTTGAGGTCATCTCTGAAGGGAATGTCATCATCACTGCTGATTTCCCCACTGTAACACAAGCACAATGCTCAAACTCATAGCCGTACACACACACAATGATCCTACCACACCTCCACTTGCTAAACATGTACAGTTGAAGTCGGAGGTTTACATAGACTTATGTTGGAGTCATTAAAACTCGTTTTTCAACCACTCCACACATTTCTTGTTAACAAACTATAGGTTTTGGAAGGTCGGTTTGGAGATCTTCATTGTGCATGACAAGTAATTTTTCCAACAATTGTTTCCAGACAGATTATTTCACTGTATCACAATTCCAGTGGGTCAGAAGTTTACATACACTAAGTTGACTGTGCCTTTAAACAGTTTGGAAAATTCCAGAAAATGATGTCATGGCTTTAGAAGCTTCTGTTAGGCTAATTGACATCATTTGAGTCAATTGGAGGTGTACCTGTGGATGCATTTCAAGGCCTACCTTCAAACTCAGTGCCTCTTTGCCTTGACATCATGGGAAAATCTAAAGAAATCAGCCAAGACCTCAGAAAAAAAATGGTAGACCTCCACAAGTCTGGTTCATCCTTTGGAGCAATTTCCAAATGCCTGAAGATACCACATTCATCTGTACAAACAATAGTACACAAGTATAAACACCATGGGACCATGCAACCGCCATACCGCTCAGGAAGGAGACACAAAAACAGGTTCAAAAGTATCTATATCCACAGTAAAACGAGTCCTAAATCGACATAACCTGAAAGGCTGCTCAGCAAGGAAGAAGCCACTGCTCCAAAACTGCAATAAAAAAGCCAGACTACGATTTGCAACTGCACATGGGGACAAAGATCGTACTTTTTGGAAAAATGTCCTCTGGTCTGATGAAACAAAAATAGAACTGTTTGGCCATAATGACCATTGTTATGTTTGGAGGACAAAGGGGGCGGGCCTGCAAGCCGAAGAACACCATCCCAACCATGAAGCACGGGGTGGCAGCATCATGTTGTGGGGGTGCTTTGCTGCAGGAGGGACTGGTGCACTTCACAAAATAGATGGCATCATGAAGATGGAAAATTATGTGGCTATATTGAAGCAACATCTCAAGACATCAGTCAGGAAGTTAAAGCTTGGTCGCAAATGGGTCTTCCAAATGGACAATGACCCCAAGCATACTTCCAAAGTTGTGGCAAAATGGCTTAAGGACAACAAAGTCAAGGTATTGGTGTGGCCATCACAAAGCCCTGTACCCAATCCCATAGAAAACTTGTGGGCAGAACTGAAAAAGCGTGTGCCTACAAACCTGACTCGGTTACACCAGCTCTGTCAGGAGGAATGGGCCAAAATTCACCCAACTCATTGTGGGAAGCTTGTGGAAGGCTACCCGAAACGTTTGACCCAAGTTAAACAATTTAAAGGCAATGCTACCAAATACTAATTGAGTGTATGTAAACTTCCGACTCACTGGGAATGTGATGATAGAAATAAAAGCTGAAATAAATCATTCTCTCTACTATTATTCTTATATTTCACATTCTTAAAATAAAGTGGTGATCCTAACTGATCTAAGACAGGGAATTTTTAATAGGATTAAATGTCAGGAATTGTGAAAAACTGAGTTTAAATGTATTTGGCAAAGGTGTATGTAAACTTCCAACTTCAACTGTATGTGGACAATTGATTATTGCCTATACTGATCCACACACACTGCTGTCTCGCCAACATTACCTCTGAGACTGTGGCTGGAAGCTGAAGTCTTTAGGGTCATCTTGGAAAGGAGACTCATCTTCTCCTCCCAAGAGAACATCTTCCTCATTCTCCTCTTTTTTCTCACTGAGGCGAGAGGAGTCCGTGTTACTACGGCAGCACAGATAGACAGATCCAAGCCTCTTACGCACGCACGCACACACACAGCCATGAGATGAGTAAGAATGCCGTTTGTTTATTCACCTCAAACTAACCGGTGCCGCCACACATTTACTCTGTACTGGTACCCCCCTGTATATAGTCTCGCTATTGTTATTTTACTGCTGCTCTTTAATTTTATGTCTTATTCTTATCCGTATTTTTTTAACTGCATTGTTGGTTAGGGGCTCGTAAGTAAGCACTTCACTGTAAGGTCTATCTATACCTGCTGTATTTGGCGCATGTGACTAATACAATTTGGAATGCATGTGTATACTCACATCCTAACTGTCTTCTTTGTAACTACCTTTGCTTCCACCTCCACTGGAAAAAAATAAAACATTATCACACAATGCCAATACAACCATTACAATTTGATCTGGCTTTTTCAGGATGACACATTCCCCTCTGTCTCGGGAACGGCCCAACCCCCACAGTGTTGATGTAACCGACTAGAAAATCCAACCCCAGGTGTACATGCAACCAAAGACGTTCTTAGCACACTCAGTTTAATCCCAAACACAATTTAGCCGGTTGGTGTGCCTACCGGTTGGGTTGTCGGTGCCAGGCTCACTCTTGCACACAGGCTTGGCCGACCCCCTGGCACCCCGGGCAGAAGGGGCCTTGGCACGCGTCTGAGCATTCTGTGAGTGAGGGTGGGCTGGAAAGGGCAAAGTGAGTGCCATCATACACACCTTGAATTAGAATACTAATTCAAGGTGTGTCTTACTAGTTTGTTACTGTAGCCACATATCTTGGTCTAGTTTATCAAGCAATGTATGAGGGTGGTCACCTACCTTGAACATCAGTGGGTTTCCTTGGGTCCCCTGAGCTGCAGAGAAAGAGTTATCAAAATAGTGATAACTTCTCGGCTGACTTTCTGTTAATCTAGCTATGTACAATGTGACATAATCATGAGTTGATATCATTTAAAACTGCTACATACAGATCGCAACTTGACAAAACCGCTCACCCCGGGAATGGGAGGACAGGTAAAGCACATTAGACATTAAAACCAGGTATTACCCCTCCCTCTTCCTCCTCCCTTTTTAAAGGAACTGTGCTGGAATACGTACATGTCAGGGAATACAATTAGCAGCAATGCATACAACCGGTTTTATGGCCGTAAAATGTTGACACGCAAACTTGGCTGGCTAACAATTTCACAGGCATGTAAAGATGTTACGTTTATTGCAAAGGACACGGCTATATTGCAATTTATGGTGTAGTAAAGGCGTATACGAACGTACTCATGAGCTTGACTACTGTCATCCCCGACCTCTCCGGTACTCTCTGTTGAAGCTGCGGAGGAAGCATTTTTCCTGGGTCGTGGACAAGCAGCCTTCCTCCGGCGGTTTACGGCTTTGTCAGGGCTCGATTCTTCTGCATCATCACTCTTCTCGCTCTGCAACCAAGCTGGTAGTGTTCGTGTAGACCGGTCCCGTAACACTCGTCCAGAACTCGGAGTGCCTGGTGTTGCTCCATTCGTACACGGCGAAGGAGAAACCCCTTTCTTCCGGCCAACTCCTCGGCCTCTCGAAGTCCTGCGCGGGGTGACCGCTGCACTCGAGGCCGGGGATTGTACCGTGGCCTTGTCATCCTCGGGCTCTTCCCTTTTATTGTTATCGGTGATTTGCGGCTCCATCACCGCGTGTTCCCGGTTCTTATCCTTTTGTCCCGAACCGTATTTATTACTTTCTCTGATACTGTACTGACAGTAAACAAATGATTACATTTGATATCACATCGATCAAAACGCTTGGATTGCTAGCTAAAGGCCGTAATCCGACTGTGACATAATTCACAGAATTCGGGCCTTGTCCGCAAATTATAAGCGTTCATTTATTGATCAATAATAAAAACTTTCCTTAATTCCTACTATAATAATAAACCAATATCCATTTTTAAAGAACCAGACACTATTTTTGCATTCTTAAAGCTATAGTAAACCTAACTATTTGCACGGGCCATGTCGCGTTACCACTTTGTTGCGTCTCCTTTAAGCCAAAATAAAACCAAGGTTAAATGCATAAGCAACATACTGTTCAGCAGATGCGCACGTTCGCAGCATCATCACCCAAACATATAAGTACAGACCACATAGCACGTGTTGGTCCCATCCCAGTTGTTTACAGATCAGTGAAATCGGACGCGCAGGAGCTGTGCAAAGAGTCCGCGCGCACAGACAGCCCTTCTAGTCGTGGGAAATGTAGGCCGAGTGCAAAGATCACACATGCTATTTTATCTGATTTTATTTTGAATGTAAAGTCTAACAAAGTACAGTGGATGTAAGAGTAAATTGTGTTATCCAGTCCTTTCTTTGTAAATTATACAATGTTTTGTTATTTTATATTTTGCAAGTTATTTTGCCACTAGATGGCAGTGTAGCCTTAAAAGTGGGATGACTGTTCTAAAATGACTGGGTAGCAGACGGGGCGCTGTTCGGAGGCCACTACCAACAATCTCTCACAGTCTCACGTCAGAATTAGACATTCATCCATGTTTCTCAAACATCAAATTTCTAGGCATTTACTCCGAATTCAAAATCTCAAACATCTTTCTATTGCTGGTTTCAGACTTGTAACCTTTGGAATCAGAGACCGATGCTTACTGTTGCCCCTAGTGGCTAGTTTCCAGGTTCCATGTAAAAAAGAAACAAAAAATAGCTTCTTACCAAAGAGCAATTTCTCAAGCAAGAATTTTGCTAGGACTATCTGGAAGTGGTTTGAGTGGGGAGGGGGAAACTAAAAACTAGCTATTATTGGCAGAGGGGTTTGGAACTCTCTTTCTTATAGGTCTATTAACTAATTTACCACCTGGTGATATCACCAGGCAGGCCAAAACTCCATCTGACCAAAACAGGCTGTAATTTCAGGCAGTCTTGTCAAACAGCTTATCCACTAGAGGGCATTATCATAATTTTCACAATTTCGCAGTATTATTCCAACCTCATAGTGTGTAAATAAAAAACACAGGCATTTTTGACTGCAATGGGTCTTTAACATGGATTTTCACATAAAATGTATTCATTTAATTATATATTGAACAATAACAAAACATACAAAAAATGCAATATATTGAGAAGAGTACATAAACTTAACATAGACAGGGGTATTACACGTCAAAAGAAAATGCACTTTTGTCAAAAGGTTTTATGGTATGTACTGCTTTTTTTGTTTTGACATTTTCTCATCATTTCAAAATAAGGTTTCAGTTCTACCTTAAACAGGGGTCCATATCAGTTGTGTCAAAATAAAACATAATTTCAGAATCTTCCAAAGAAACATTAAAAGTGGTTTCCCTTAACATAAACTATTCTAAATCAATCCAAAATCTTCTGACATGAGAGCCGACATGCACCTGTTGAAGTGCTAGATAAATGACTTAATAGCACCACTGGGCTGCAGTATTGACCACCATTTTTATCACTATGCAGCTTTGGTAACCGGTCGGGAGAGAGACACCTGTATGATGCTCTTCACGTTTGTATATTTCACAGCCACTTGGTGGCATGTAAATACAATAAAATACAATATACAATTTTTGGAGTGGCACACTACATGCAGCTGAGGCTATGCTGCTCCAGCCTCTTAATGTGTGTGGGCAGGGGCTGATTGGGACAAGAATTTGGCCCTGGCATTTTATCCACACAAGCCCACATCATTGCGCACGCCGCTAACTTTAAAATGTTTTATGAGATTGAAGAACACATTGGGAGAGATCTTAGACCATTCCTCCATAAATAGTATTTTCAGATCCTTGATATCCTTCATCTGCAATTATGAACTGCCCTCTTTAACAGGGACGGACATAGTGATTTGGAGGCCCCAGGCAGAGGCCAGTCTGAGGTCCCCCTTCCTAATTAAAAAAAAATGGTTTCATAGTAAATAGATGTCATTTAACTGTAAAAATGTATTACCTTTGAATGTGCCATGAACACAACCAGTCATTATGTTTTCATCTGATTGTCAAACAAATCACTTCGCACGTTCATCCCAAAAATTCCAGCACTGTGCACCTGCCAGCTTTCCGTCAATTCGCAAGTGGCTAATACTATCTCACCGGAGAAAGCATCTGAGCGAGCAAAACAGCGCCCCCTCTGTCTCACTATATGTAGGGTTGGGGGGCCTCGAGCGGAGCATGGGGGATCCTCAAACTGAGAAATTATGCTCAGCTCACGAACAAGGCCCCTTGATGATGTGAGGCATGAGGCAATTGCCTTTTCTGCCTAATGGTAAGTCCACCACTGCTCTTCAATTTCAACCACAGGTTTTCAATGGGGTTGAAGTCTGGAGACTTAAATGGCCATTACAAAATGTTGATTTTGTGGTCAATTAACAATTTTTTTGTGGATTTTGATTTGTGCTTGGTGTTATTGTCCTGCTGGAAGATCCGTACTGTCACAGATTTACACACATCAAATTACGAATTGGCCTGAGGCCACATTGACCTTAAGTGTTAATTATTATTACAGGGCTCCAGAATAACATTTCCCCCTGGTGTCACTGGTGCCTCTAGCTTTTACAGTTGGTGGCACCAGCCTATGATTTGGTCTGGTCAGAATCATCTTATAAAGTCATTCATAGTACTTTATTAAGAACTATAATAAATAGACTACTGAATCAAGAAACATGTTTTCATCTAACATGTCCAAGCAGGAATGCCTGATTCAAGATATTTTGATGTGCAACCTAATTCAGTGATTGAATTTGTGATGCATTTTGGGTTGACAATTAGACTATAGTTGCTATATTTTAATGTCAAAATAGCACTCCAGAGTTTCCAGCAATTGCATTTTTAAATGTTATACGATCAGAACGGATTTTTCTCTCTAGCGCATAGGGGGAGAGGAGAGTGGCTTGCTCATCACAGCAGCAGGCACAGGGGCAAGGCAGACACTTTCATTACAGGAATCATGAGGATATTACACTTTACTGTTTGAGCAAGTCATGGTTTTAGCCGCCCCCAAAAAGAGGACGTTTTGAGTGGTGGGGTGACAATGTGGAATGTGCTCTTTCTATGTTAATAGGCACCCTTTCCGTTTTTAATTATCCATGATCCTGGCTGTCTAACTGATGACAGAGTCAGAGCAGGTCTCTTTGCTGATGCCGCATTTGACTTTGAGTGTCAGTTTGTGTGACCTCAGCTCAGAAAAACCGGGCCAGCCCATCTTGGTAGGGTGGTTATAGATCATTATAGATTAGTATAAAAAAGAAATGGCATAAAAATCATCTTAAAAAAATTATTCTTAACAGGCCCATGGCCATGTCAACATTTGAATTGTTTCATTTTTATAAAAACATTTTTTTAAACATTTTTGTTTGTCAAAAAATTGTCCAGCCCATCTGGCATTTGCCAGAATTGCCAGATGGCCAATCTGCCCCTGTGTGTGGGTATGTGTAGGGGGTTGGTTAAATTAAATTAAATTTGGGACTATGTACATACAGACAGTCATTGTCTTTATAACACTACTCACATTACATACAGTGCCTTCACACCCCTTGTCTTTTCCACATTTTTTTGTGTTAAAAAGTGGGATTAATATTGATTAAATTGTCATTTTCTGTAATGTCAAAGTGGAAGAAAAATTCAAACATTTGAAAAATAAAACACTAATATATCTTGATTAGATAAGTATTCACCCCTCGAGACAATACATGTCAGAAACCCCTTTGGCAGCGATTAAAGCTGTGAGTCTTTTGGGGGTCAGTATCTAACAGTTTTGCACACCTGGATTGTTCAATATTTGCCCATAATTCTTGAAACAATTCTTCAAGCTCGGTCATGCTGTTTGTTGATAATTGTTAGAAAGCCATTGCCAGTCTTCCCATAGATTTTCAAGCCGATTTAAGTCAAAACTGAAACTAGGCCACTCAGGAACATTCAGTGTCGTCTTCGTAAGCAACTCCAGTGTAAATTTGGCCTTGTCTTTTAGGTAATTGTTCTGCTGAAAGGTGAATTTGTCTCCCAGTGTCTGTTGGAAAGAAGACTGAACCAGGTTTTTCTCTAGGATTTTGCCTTTGCTTAGCTGTATTCCATGTATTGTTATCCTACAAACTCCCTAGTCCTTGCCGATGACACGCATACCCACAACATAATGCAGCCACAACCATGTGTGAAAATAGGAAGAATGTCACTTAATGATGTGTTGTGTTGGATTTGCCCCATCCTGTTTGCCACAAAAAGTTAATTTCTTTGCCACATTCTTTGCAGTATTACTTAATAAGTACCTTGTTGCAAACAGGATGCATCTTTTGGAATATTTGTATTCTATACAGGCTTCATTCTTTTGTTGTTGATCCATCCTCCGTTTTCTCATATCACAACTATTAAACTCTGTAACTGTTTTAAAATCACCAATGGCCTCATGGTGAAAACCCTGAGCAGTTTCCTTCATCTCCAGCAACTGAGTAAGAAAGGACTCCTGCATCTTTGTAGTGTCTGGGTTTATTGATACACCATCCAAAGCCTAATTAATAACTTCACCATGCTCAAAGGAATATTTTTTATATTCACATACCAATCGGTGCCCTTCTTTGCGAGGCATTGAAAAACCTCACTGGTCTTTGTGGTTGAATCTGTGCTTGAAATGCACTACTCGATTGAGGGACCTTACAGATAATTGTATGTGTGGGGTACAGAGATGGAGTAGTCATTCAGAAATCATGGCAACAACTATTATTGAACATAGAATTAGTCCGTGCAACCTATTACATGATTTTTTTAAGCACGTTTGTAATCCTGAACTCATTTAGGCTTGCCACAAGAAAGCGGTTGAATACTTACTGACCTAAGACATTTCAGCTTTTCATTTTTTATTAATTTAGAAAATCTACAAACAAAATTCCACTTTGACATTACTGGGTATTGTGTGATCTACAATTGAATCCATTTTAAATTCAGGCTGTAACATAACAAAATGTGGAACAGTGACTGCCCAATGCCACAAAAGCAAAAGAGGCAGAAGACATGTGTTGGCTGCAAGGCCCTTTAGTACAATGACTTTTAAAACGGAGCTTGGTAAATACAATGTTGTAGGACTGGTCTGGGCAGCAATGTGTACGTTTGTACACCTAATCCCATATTGTGTGACAGAAATACATGACTGATAAATTAAAGAGAGGCTTATAACCACGTCAATTCACGGGTCATTTGTGTCATATGTAGCAAACGCATAATATCTCTCTCTCGCTTTCTCAGCCTTGACTTTTTTTCTCTCTCTTTCACTCATCATGTTATATTTGACTACAAGGATTTAACACGTCAATGTTGATCTCTTAGGCTACCTGGCGTCTTGGCAACACTGGTAGCAGGTGGCACTGCAGACAATACAAGTATAACCACTTGAGATAAGAAAACAGGACGAATGACTGTTAATCAAACAAATCTTCTTTCATTCTCAGGTCACCTGCTACGTCATGTGTTTGCACAGCTCCAATCTGGATTTAACTGTGCAGAGATAAGCACATTAAACAGAGCCATTCATTTTATTTGAAAAACAATAGAGATTGTGGAAGAAAACAATTAAAAAGGCAACCATGTTTACATCACGACACAAATGTAATCCAGGCTACCTGGCTACAATACAAGTATAACCACTTGAGGTAAGGAAACAGGATGGAATGACTGTGAATCAAACAAATGTCGTTTTATTCTCAGGTCACATGCTACGTCTCGTTTGCATAGCCTTTTCTTCTTTTAGAGACCTGTCAGAGTTTTTGTTGTAGAAGAATTTTGACAACTGCACCGAGCGGTGTTGGTTCGTCTCTTCTGATCACACTCTTCCTGCATGCACTGAAGTGTGCACCTACAGGGTAGACCAAAGGGGTGGTGGGAAGAGGGGGAAGGGAGAAGTATGTCTTTGGGAATGCTCTAGATCTTTTGTTTTGCCCAGCAAGATGGCTATACAGGATGCAAGTGGTTCTTAGATGCTTTTGGAGGACATGCCTCTGCGGTTTTGGGACTGGATAATTAGGCTTTGTGTGTTTCTGGGTGGTGTTTACCACTGTTTACCTTGTGATGATGTTTATATAACAGGGAAGTTGGTCGCTTACTGTCACATGTATTCAGGAAATCTGTATCAGACCTATTATTCAAGATGTGTCTGGAGGCGAGAGTTTGCTATGTTGTTGTTTCGAAAACAATGGCGATTTGATCGTCAGAATATCATTGTTGTCATTGTTATTGATAGCATTACGAGCAAGCTAATAACATAAACAAAATAAAAGTTCCAATATGGAAGACAATGCCCATATATGCAATTTCCTGCTGTGGATTAGATGGTTTGTCTGAAGCCTAAAGGCGTCTACAGAGAATACACAAACAGGGAGCGTACCGCAGCCCCATCATCCCACATTTTTTTCCACCTGGAATCTGAGACCCTAATTATCCATGTACTCTTATAATCTCCACCCGGCACAGCCAGAAGAGGACTGGCCATCCCTAAGAGCCTGGTTCCTCTCTAGGTTTCTTCCTAGGTTCCTGCCTTTCAGGGGAGTTTTATCTAGCCACCGTGCTTCTACGTCTGCGTTGCTTGCTGTTTGGGGTTTAAGGCTGAGTTTCTGTATTAGCACTTTGGGACAACTGGTGATGTTAAAAGGTCTTTATAAATACGTTATATTGTAAAATGATCATGATGTCTGTATGTGGCTGCTATGATAGTGAACAGTGTTTGCTTGTGATCAGGGGTGTATTCATTCGACCGACCGGCGGAAGCAAACGGAACGAAATGTGGATAAACATACCTGAATTTGTCCAATAGAATCTGTCGTTTGCAACTGTTGGACAAATTATTACACCCTAGATCCGGTTTAGATGCAGACAAGACTGTGCAAGGCAGTATTGAATGTGTCACTGTCTGTCACCTTGATTACTAAAATGTTTATCCTAACCTGTACACCTACATTGTAAACTTTCATTTATAGGCTAGGTTGTAGCAACCTCATAATGTGTATAGGGAAAACTTGAGAATCATGTAGTAGCCAAAACCTATCGATGTTACATTGAGCTGGGTGAATGGAATATGAATGAAAGTCATCCAATATGCTGTAATAGAAAAAATGATATTCCTCCCTCATCTTAAACGTCATTGTTTTGCAGTGTACATTCTGATGTCTGGAAGTTCCTGGGTAAGGGCTGGTTTCTCAACAACCAAGATGTGACAGACAGACACACTAGGCCTTGAGGTGACCACACTCCGTCTCTCTCTCTCTCTCTCTCTCTCTCTCTCTCTCTCTCTCTCTCTCTCTCTCTCTCTCTCTCTCTCTCTCTCTCTCTCTCTCTCTCTCTCTCTCTCTCTCTCTCTCTCTCTCTCTCTCTCTCTCTCTCTCTCTCTCTCTCTCTCTCTCTCTCTCTCTCTCTCTCTCTCTCGCTCTCTCAGCCTTTACTTTTTTTCTCTCTTTCACTCATCACGTTATGTAATTTGACAACAAGGATTTAAAATATCAATTTTGATATCTTAGACTACCTGGCATCTTGGCAACGCTGGTAGCAGGTGGCACTGCAGACAATACAAATATAGCCATTTGAGATAAGAAAACAGGACGAATGACTGTTAACCAAACAAATCTTGTTTCGTTCTCAGGTCACCTGCTACGTCATGTGTTTGCAAAGCTCCAATCTGGATTTAACTGTGCAGAGATAAGCACATTAAACAGAGCCATTCATTTTATTTGAAAAACAATAGAGATTGTGAAAGAAAACAAATGAAACGGCAACCATGTTTACATCACGACACGACACGACAAATGTAATTCAGGCTACCTGGCTACAATACAAGTATAACCACTTGAGGTAAAGAAACAGGATGGAATGACTGTGAATCAAACAAATGTTGTTTTATTCTCAGGTCACATGCTACGTCTTGTTTGCATAGCCTTTTCTTCTTTTAGAGACCTGTCAGAGCTTTTGTTGTAGAAGAATTTCGACCTTTCGACAACTGCACCGAGCGGTGTTGGTTTGTTTCTTCTGATCACACTCTTCCTGCATGCACTGAGGTATGCACCTACAGGATGGAGCCAATGGGGTGGTGGGAGGAGGGGGAAGGGAGGGGTACTTATTTGGAAATGCTGTAGATCTTTTGTTTTGTTGCCCAGCAAGATGGCTAAACAGGATGCAAGTGGTTCTGAGATGCTTTTGGAGGACGTGCCTCTGGGGTTTTGGGACTGGATAATTAGGCTTTCTGTGTTTCTGGGTGGTGTTCACCACTGTTTACCTTATGATGATGTTTATAGAACAGGGAAGTTGGTCACTTACTGTCACATGTATTCAGGAAATCTGCGTCAGACCTATTATTCAAGATGTGTCTGGAGACAAGAGTTTGTTATGTTGATGTTTCGAAAACAATGGCGTTTTTGTCATCATAAGTGGGAATATCATTGTTGTCATTGTTATTGATAACATTACGAGCAAGCTAATAAAATAAACAAAATACAAGTTGAACGTATTGTAAAAATACTAAACAACATTCGTACAACTCCTAACGACTTCAGCAAGAGTTTTTAGTCTTTGGGAATGGTTTTAGAATGACAGTCCCAGGTAGCAGGGTTTGAGTCCCAGTCAGGGTACCCCTGTGATTAACTACATTCATGTCAGCAGTTGGACAGCACCATTTAAATCATGAAATGACTGAGTTTGAGTCACAATCCATTTTTCAGAGGAAAAGTTCTGATATTTTTAATAATTGATGTGCTAGCTGAGTGTACCAAACATTAGGAACACCTAATATTGAGTTGCATCCCCACTTTTGCCCTCAGAACAGTCTCAATTTGTCAGGGCAAGGACTCTACAAGGGGTCGAAAGCATTCCACTGGGATTTTTATTTTACCTTTATGTAACTAGGCAAATCAGTTAAGAACAAATTCTTGTTTTCAATGATGACCTAAAAACAGTGTTACTGTTTTTAGGCCATCATTGAAAACAAGAATTTGTTCTTAACTGACTTGCCTAACTGACTTGCCTTGTTCAGCGGCAGAATGACAGATTTTAACTTGTCAGCTTGGGGATTTAATCTTGCAACCTTTCGGTTACTAATCCAACACTCTGACCAATAGGCTACCTGCCTCCCCCAAACTGGCCCATGTTGACTCCAATGCTTCCTACAGTTTTGGCTTGTAGTTAATGAGTATTGGGTGCAGTTGAGCAGATTGGCATGGCTGGTCACGGCTCTATGTCCATGTATGGAATTCCTTTCTAATAGGCCACATTTCAATATTGGTGTCTGGGGCCGTATAGGAGTTCCTGCTTCAGGGCTGTGTTTCAATATGAATGCCGGTGCACATATATGGAGTTCCTGTTCCGGGCCACATTCCAATATGAAAGTCTGTGCCCATATATGGAGTTATTGCACCAAGACTGCATTCCAATACTGAAGGCAATGCCCATATATGCAATTTCCTGCTGTGGATTAGATGGTTTGTCTGAAGCCTAAAGGGGTCTCCAGAGATTACACAAATGTTCTACCTGAAATCTGAGACCCGACACCTGCAATGAAACATTTCTTGAGTAGACAATATTTAATTTATAAACATAATTATCATTCCTTGTGAAGACTGGGAGCTAGTATTGAGTGATTTTTGCAACGGAAGTCCCGCCCCTGTGTCTACATCACATCTGGTATAAACTGAGAAGAGATTGATGTTCTGCTACTTTGCTTCTACTACTTGCAAGCTTCCTTTTTGTGCTTTTATTTCGAGATTTGCTACGTGCAATTATGTCTATGTTTCTGTCCGGTTTTGAGGAGCATCCGTGCGAGCTGGTGAGACAATACGAGAACTTTTATGGTTGAATTCGGACAATCACGCAAAAAGACAACAGCTTGAGGGAGATATCACAAAATTTGAAAATCGATACTGATATCAAGGAAACATGGAGAAAGATTCGGGACCGGTATGTTCCCAATCTGAAAAGGGTGAATGAGACAAGGAGGGAGGCTGCTGCTGGTGTGTGTGTCCCACCGATTGTACGACAACTGGATTGGCTTTGTGATCACGTGAAACATCGGCACTGTAACAGTGACTGCCCAATGCCACAAACGCAAAAGATACATACTTTTTGAAGAAGACATGAGTTGGCTACAAGGCCCTTTAGTACAACGCCTTTTAAAACAGAGCTTGGTAAATACAAAGTTGTAGGACTGATCTGGGCTAATATTCAGGATGGGTCTGGACTGGAGATGAGAGTTTGAAATGTTGATGATTTGAAAAAAATGTTTTAAAAAGATGTTTTTATTGTCATAAGTGGGATTATCATTGTTGCCATTATAATTAATATCATTGCGAGCAAGCAAATAAAAAACCCGACATAAAAGTTGAGCCTGTTGTAAAAATACTAAATAACTTCCGTACAACATCTAACGACTTCACCAAGAGATTTTAGACTTTTGGTAATGGTTTCAGAATGGCAGTCCCAGGTAGCAGGATTGGAGTTCCCTGTGATTAACTACATTCGTGTGTGGCAGGAGATGGATTGCACCATTTACAGCGTGTGTAACGGTCGTCTTTTGAAGAAGGTGACCAAAGCGCAGCGTGGTAAGTGTTCATGATTTATTAATAATACTGAACACTGAATAACAAAACTAACAAAGAGAACGACCGAAACAGTTCTGTCTGGTGCAGACGCAAAAAACAGAAAACACCTACCCACCAAACACAGGTGGGAAAAGGCTACCTAAGTATGGTTCTCAATCAGAGACAACGATAGACAGCTGCCTCTGATTGAGAACCACACCCGGCCAAACACACAGAAAATATAGAACACAAAACATAGAATGCCCACCCTAACTCACGCCCTGACCAAACCAAAATAGAGACATAAAAAGGATCTCTAAGGTCAGGGCGTGACAGCGTGTCCCGGCTGAGTCTTAGTCACAATTCGTTTTTCATAATTGATGTGCCAGGTGAAATACACTGAGTATACCAAACATTAGTTGAGTTGTCAGGGTATGGACTCTACAAGGTGTCGAAAGTGTTCCACAGGGATGCTGGCCCATGTTGGCTCCAATACTACCCACAGTGGTGGCTCATGGCTAATGGAGATTGGTTGCAGGTGAGCAGATTGGTGAAACATTTTTTTGAATCAAATGCCTCTCCTGTGAAGTGACGTGCGACATACACCTAGTTTCTTGAAACGGGTCACGTATGGTGACAACTATGTTTTTTTCTCCTGGTCATAGACACCTGATGTGTTGTGCACTGAAGTCCACAAGCAAACGGAAAAGGTAAGAGGAGCGAGTAGATGTTAAATTATACAACGATAACTGATCTGGTGTCCTGTGTGAATTTAAGTATGCTCCCTCTAACTCTCTCCTCCTCTCCTGGAGGACCAGAGCCCTAGGACATGCCTCAGGACTACCTGGCCTGATGACTCCTGGCCGTCCCCAGTCCACCTGGTTGTGCTGCTGCTGCTCCAGTTTCAACTGTTCTGCCTGCGGCTATGGAACCCTGACCTGTTCACCAGACGTGGTAGCTTGTTTCGGACCTGCTGTATTCAAATCTTTCTTTCTTTCTTTCTTTCTTTCTTTCTTTCTTTCTTTCTTTCTTTCTTTCTTTCTTTCTTTCTTTCTTTCTTTCTTTCTTTCTTTCTTTCTTTCTTTCTCTCTACCACACATGTTGTCTAAACCTCTGAATGTTTGGCTATGAAAACCCAACTGACATTTACTCCTGAGGTACTGACCTGTTGCACCCTCTGCAACTATGATTATTGTTTGACCCTGCTGGTCATCTATGAACGTTTGAACATCTTGAAGAACAATCTGGCCTTAATGGCCGTGTACTCTTATAATCTTCACCTGGCATAACCAGAAGAGGACTGGCCACCCCTAAGAGTCTGGTTCCTCTCTAGGGTTCTTCCTAGGTTCCTACCTTTCAAGGGAGTTTTTCCTAGCACACCGTGCTTCTACATCTGCATTGCTTGCTGTTTGGGGTTTAAGGCTGAGTTTATGTATTAGCACTTGGGAAAACTGCTGATGTTAAAAGGTTTTATGAGTAAATTATATTGGAAAATGATCATGATGTTTGTATGTGGCTGCTATGAAAGTGAACAGTGTTTGCTTGTGATCAGGGGTGTATTCATTCATCCGATTCTTTTCTTTAACGGAAACAAACAGAACGAAACAGAATGCAACTGTTGGACTAATGATTACACCCCTGATCAGGTATAGATGCAGACTAGACTGTGCAAGGCAGTATTGAATGTGTCACTGTCTGTCACCTTGATTACTAAAATGTTTATCTCGACCTGTGCATCTAAGTTGTAAACTTTAATTTATAGGCTAGGTTGTAGCAACCCTCCGTCTCTCTCTCTCTCTCTCTCTCTCTCTCTCTCTCTCTCTCTCTCTCTGAAATTCAATAGGCAGTAATGACAAGGTCGATGTTGTCAAAGTGAAGTGATACACATAAACATTACGAAAACAGCAACAACAATAGGAATTGTACATGTAATACCGAATAAATTATATCATATATATATAACAAATAGAACAAATCAATATCCAATACAGAAATGCAATAATAATTCAACATTGAGAATGTAATTCAACAAACAAAAATGGCTGGTGGTACTGATGTTGTGTATTACCTTTAATACTGTATGTAAATTAAATAGTACATAGAGACATGTAAAAAATAATCTCAATAGTTGTCTGTCTCTTTTTTTCTGGAAAGTTGCAGAACTAACATTACCGGTTGATCAATAGAACAATAACTTAGTCAACTTAGTGTATGTAAACTTCTGACCCACTGGAATTGTGACACAGTGAACTATAAGTGAAATAATCTGTCTGTAAACGATTGCTGGGAAAATTACTTGTGTCATGCACAAAGTAGATGTCCTAACCGACTTGCCAAAGCTATGGTTTGTTAACAAGAAATTTGTGGAGTGGCTGAAAAACAAGTTTTAATGACTCCAACCTAAGTGTATGGAAACTTCCGACTTCAACCGTATATAAGAAATATATAAGAAATAAAACAAATCAATATCCAATACAGAAATGCATTAATGGTCAACGTTGAGAATGTAATTCAACAAACAAAAATGGCTGGTGTTACGGATGTTGTGTATTACCTTTAATACTGTATGTAGATTAAATAGTACATAGAGACATATAAAATTAATCTCAATAGTTGTCTGTCTCTCATTTTCTGGAAAGTTGCTCAACTCACATTACCGGTTGATCATTGTAACAATAACCATAGTAACCAGAATAACATCCACTTGCTACCAGGAAGCTACTACTGTCTTGAAATCTTTGAAGAATTCTTTGAACACACCTGCAGAAGGTGTGTGGCTAACGCATTCTCTGGAGTCACGCAGGCTTCAGAAACTTTTCACAATCCTTGACTCTTTCCACATTTTGTTGTGTTATAGCATGAACCGAAAATGGACTAAATTGAGATTTGTTGTCACTGGCCTACACACAATACTCCATAATGTCAAAGTGGAATTATGTTTTTTTGGCATTTTTACAAATGAATTAAAAATGAAAAGCTGAAATGTCTTGAGTCAATAAGTATTCAACCCCTTTGTTCTGGCAAGCCCAAATAAGTTCAGGAGTACACATTTGCTTAACAAGTCACATAATGAGTTGCACGGACTCACTCTGTGTGCAATAATAGTGTCCAACATGATTTTTGAATGACTGACTCATCTCTGTACCCCACACATACAATTATCTGTACGGTCCCTCAGTCAAGTTTTCCAATGCCTCACAACGAAGGGACTTATTGGTAGTAAAAATTCCTGTGAGGATGGTTATTGATTACACTTTGGATGGTGTATCAATACACCCAGTCAGTACAAATATACAGGCGTCCTTCCTAACTCATTTGTCGGAGAGGAAGGAAACTGCTCAGGGATTTCACCATGAGGCCAATAGTGAAATTTAAAAAGTTACAGTGTTAAATGGCTGTGATAGGAGAAAAACTGAGGATGGATCAATAACATTGTAGTTACTCCACAATACTAACCTAATTGACAGAGTGAAAAGAAGGAAGCCTGTACAGAATATATTTTTTCCAAAACATGCATCCTGTTCGCAAAAAGGTACTAAAGAAATACAGCAAAAAATGTGGCAAAGCAATTCACTTTTTGTTCTGAATACAAAGTGTTATGTTTAGGGCAAATCCAATGCAACACATTACTGAGTATCACTCTCCATATTTTGAAGAATAGTGGTGGCCTCATCATGTTATAGGTATGCCTGTAATCATTAAAGACTAGGGAGTTTTTCAGAATAAAATAGAAACAGAATGGAGCTAAGCACAGGCAAAATCCTAGAGGAAAACCTGGGTCTGTTTTCCACCAGACACTGGCAGATAAATTCACCTTTCAGCAGGACAATAACCTAAAACACAAGGCCAAATCTACACTGGAGTTGCTTACAAAAAAGAAGTGAATGTTCCTAAATGTCAGAGTTACAGTTTTGACTTAAATCTAGTTGAAAATCTAAGGCAAATCTTGAAAATGGTTGTCTAGCAATGACCAACAACCATTTTGACAGCGCTTGCAGAATTCTGAAAATAATAATTGTCAAGAATTGTACAATCCATGTGCAAAGCTCTTAGGGACTTATCCAGAAAAATGCACAGCTGTAATCGCTGCCAAAAATTACTCAGGGGTGTGAATATTATGTAAATTAGATATTTCTGTATTTCCTTTTCAATAAATTTGCAAACATTTCTATAAACATGTTTTAATTTTGTAATTATGGGGTATTTTGTGTAGATGGTTGAGGGGAAAAATATATATTTAATGAATTTTGAAGTCAGTCTGGAACACAACAATATGTGGAATTAGTCAAGGGTTATGAAAATGTAAGGATTGTAAAAGAAAAAGTACGTATTTACCTGATTTATTTGATATTAATGTTTAACAATTAATATTTAACTAACAGTAACATATTTCTGTCCTACTGATGCTGTGTTTTTATGGTTTCCACTCTATTTTCCTGCAGTTAGCCTGGGTGTGTGGTCAAGAAATGGGTTTTGATAGAGATTAGCTTGAGCTGACAATGACTTTGTGATAAAGATCCAATAGCCGGCATTACATAGACAAGATGTGGTTTGTGTGACCCGAGATAGAGATAGCCTGAAAGAGTTTGGAACAATCCCTAATTGTTCTAATCATCCTGGCTTCTGGGAAACTAAGCCGGGGTCAGGTTAAAACGGCACCGGGTTGAGATAACCACAGGATGAACCCAGCATGGCTTGTGGTGCCCCCGATCAGCATGGGAGGGGTGGAACCAGCCCTGACTACGGATTTTAGTGTCAACCATATAAAAACTCTGCATTGTCTGTAAAGTTGAGTTAAATATTAATTGTTAAGCATTAATATCAAATAAATCAGGTAAATACATACTTTTTCTTTGACTAGTCTTATTATTTCAATAATTCATCGATATTGAATAAAGATGATTGTTTGAAGAAATGTCAAAGTCTCTCTCACTTGGTTAGAATTTTCACCACAATATTTGGCGACCCAAATGGGACACCAAACTCCATCTGGTGATGGCTCCTGAGGACCTGGGTTTAACTGTGCATGGGGCCACACTTTGTGGCTTGAGGGAAACCCGCTCTCTACTGAAGGAGAAGCCAGGGACCTGTCTAAGATCTGAATGAGGGTGTCAGGCGGGTGGTTACAATGTTCTGAACAGAGACAGAGAAATAAGGTGAGACTGACATTTCTTGGAAACAATAGCATTTTTAAAAATAAAAAATGTGCATTGGGGTTCCGAGGAATCTGCCATCTGACGTTAACTTCCAAATCTGTGTGTATCGGATGACGACTAGGATCAGTATGAACTAGTTAAGACCATTTAACGTTAGCATCCAAACCTGTGGAAACTACTTATCACCAAAATAACTTGAGCATCTAAATCTGTGTGGACCTGATGTATGACCAGCACCTTGGGGGGCGGATGACCATCCAAACCTTTGTGGACTGGATGGAAACAAGACCTGTGTGGACTAGTTAAGACTTCATTCTCAGGTCACCTGCTACATTATGTGTTTTCACAGCTCCAGTCTGGATTTTACTGTGTAGAGAAAATCACATTAAACAGAGTCCAGCAAAAAACCCTGTGTGGGTTAGAGACCTGTGTGGACTCAAAAAAAGTGCTGTATAAATATTAGAGAATGCATTAGAGAATGCATTATAATGATATAGTATAAGATAGTAAGGTGCATCTGTAATTGTTTTAGAACAAACCCCATTTTAGAAATAAATCCTGAGGTTACTGCTGTTTTAAGGTTATGAGACCCTGTACCATGGGTTAGTATTGTAAGATGTAAATGTATGAGTTGCATTTTCTTAGGACCTAACACCGAGATAGAAATTAGAAAATTTTCCTGCAGGTTATAAAAAATATTTTAGAAAACAACTAATTGATAAAGTATGTTTTGGGAACAGTATTGTGTGAATGTGAATGAGAGTTGTGTGCGTGTGGAAATAAGGGTTAATCTGAAGTTTGGATAATAAGATTATAAATGTGTATTTTTTTAATTTAACTAGGCAAGTCAGTTTAGAATAAATTCTTATTTTCAATGACAGCCTAGGAACAGTGGGATAACTGCCTTGTTCAGGGGCAGAACGACACATGTTTTTTATCTTGTCAGCTCGGGGATTAGATCTTGCAACCTTGTCTTGCAACCTTGCCCTACCTGCCGTGTATTATAAGCTGATTTAAATTTGGATAATACGTTTTGAGATGTAGTGTTATCTTGGGGTTCCGTTCAACACTGCCAATCATAGAATATCACGGGGTGTTATTATTAAGTGCTAGATGTTATTTTAGAAAGTAGCTGCAAGCCTATAATTTCTGGAAGTCCAGGGAACCGTAGACGATACGTGTGGAGCATTATTCCCATGACCGGCCGGACAGCGTCCGGGAAACTAACGTTTTTGGGTTCCGCTGGGAGTGTATGGATGGAGAGTCATTGGAAATGCACATGTAGCGGTTCATTAATGTGAGTACCTAAGATTTCCTACGTCATATATTGATTCGTTGAAGATATATGGGAAAATGTTGAAATTGTATGTGCGTATAATCGATTACTGGAGATTTGTTAATGGAAATAATAATAATATACAACCTTGCACACCCATACGTAAGGGGTGCATAAAGTATTCTGAGAGGTTTAGAGTGGTCTCTTTATGGATCATTTGATAGAGAAAAAAAAAAAACATTAAATGACTGTCTAAGCGCTTATGGGATTTTTTCATTCAGTGTAATACATTTAGGGAAAACTGCCCATAAGTCCAGGAAATTTATTTTTCGCAGTAAAAGATGAGTTGCTTTATTTATTGAATTAATCCTTTTTCCATGAAGTTAGAGCGAATTAAGGTGGAATTTTGACGTAAGTTATAACATAGTACAAAGCCTAACAGGGTTTTTCATCAAGATAATAATAATTATGGAGCAAATGTGATGTAATAAAGGTATTTCATTATGTCGGAAGAGAAAATATCATCCATTTTTATGGATCTCACCAGATCTGTTTCCAAATCAATGCATGTCGATTCAACTCATTGATGTGCTAGCTGAAATACACTGAGTAAACCAAACATTTGTTGAGTTGTCAGGGCATTGACTCTACAAGGTGTCGAAAGCATTCCACAGGGATGCTGGCCCATGTTGACTCCAATGCTTCCCACAGTGGTGGCTTGTGGCTAATGGAGATTGGTTGCAGGTGAGCAGATTGGTTTTTAAAAAATCTAATCAAATCAAATGCTTCTCCTGTGAAGTGACGTGCGACATACACCTAGAATCTTGAAACAGGTCACTTTTGGTGACAACTTTGTTTTTTTCGCCTGGTCACAGACATCTGATGTGTTGTGCACTGAAGTCCACAAGCGAAGGGAAAAGGTAAGAGGAGGAGAGCAAGTAGATGCGAGAAAAAATGATACAACGAGCAGTGATCTGGTGTCCTGTGTGAATTTAAGTATGCTCCCTTTAACTCTCTCTCTCTCCTTCTTTCCCATCAACAGAGTCCATTCATTTTAGGGATGTGCATTTGAAAAACAATAGAGATTGTGAAAGAAAACAAATGAAACGGCAACCATGTTTACATCACGACACGACAAATGTAATTCAGGCTACCTGGCTATAATACAAGTATAACCACTTGAAATAAGGAAACAGGATGGAATGACTGTGAATCAAACAAATGTCGTTTTATTCTCAGGTCACATGCTACGTCTTGTTTGCATAGCCTTTTCTTCTTTTAGAGACCTGTCAGAGCTTTTGTTGTAGAAGAGTTTCGACCTTTCGACAACTGCACCGAGCGGTGTTGGTTTGTCTCTTCTGATCACACTCTTCCTGCATGCACTGAGGTATGCACCTACAGGATGGAGCCAATGGGGTGGTGGGAGGAGGGGGAAGGGAGGGGTACTTATTTGGAAATGCTGTAGATCTTTTGTTTTGTTGCCCAGCAAGATGGCTTAACAGGATGCAAGTGGTTCTGAGATGCTTTTGGAGGACGTGCCTCTGGGGTTTTGGGACTGTATAATTAGGCTTCCTGTGTTTCTGGATGGTGTTCACCACTGTTTACCTTATGATGATGTTTATAGAACAGGGAAGTTGGTCACTAACATGCTGACCAGACCGGGCACGTCGCGTGCGCGAGCGTTGCAAAATAAATTTAGAAATCCATGTTATTCAATTATTGCACCCACACTGCTCGCGCACGCGCGCCAATGAGCGTCTGTGGGGCTAAAATAGAAGTCGTTCCTATTTGTGACGCAGATCGCGCTGAAAGTCATCTCCTCATTGGTTTATAGAAGCAGGTACCCACGTGCCATCTCCTCATTGGTTATACCCACGTGGGTGATTGAAAGACAAATTTTGTTGCCGGGTGTCGTGGTAATACAATGATAGTTTAGTTGCGATCACCATATAAGTTCAACGATGAAAAAGCCTGGAAGGAGAAGAGATGACTAGAAACGATTCGGTTGACCGTTTTCTGTGTGGATTAATTTGTCGGAGTAGAGGACCTTGTGCAGTTCAGGTAAAATAACAACTCATTTTTTATATCCCAGGACAAATTAGCTAGCAACAGCAAGCTAGCTAAATATGACAAATTAGCTAGCAAGTGCAAGCTAACTCGCTAAATTGCCATACATGTTTAATGCTTTTCGACCTGTCCCCAAATGAATGGCATTGGTTCAGAATTTGTTTTGATATTTTAACCTGCGTGTCGTGCGTAGCGTTTGGTGTAGGGGGACAAAATAAATGTATGCACGATAGCGCACGATGGCGCACGCGCGCAGCCGGTTTGGGTTCCGTGTTACTGTCACATGTATTCAGAAAATCTGCGTCAGACCTATTATTCAAGATGTGTCTGGAGACAAGAGTTTGTTATGTTGATGTTTTGAAAACAATGGCGTTTTTGTCATCATAAGTGGGATTATCATTGTTGTCATTGTTATTGATAACATTACGAGCAAGCTAATAAAATAAACAAAATACAAGTTGAACGTATTGTAAAAATACTAAACAACATTCGTACAACTCCTAACGACTTCAGCAAGAGTTTTTAGTCTTTGGGAATGGTTTTAGAATGACAGTCCCAGGTAGCAGGGTTTGAGTCCCAGTCAGGGTACCCCTGTGATTAACTACATTCATGTCAGCAGTTGGACAGCACCATTTAAATCATGAAATGACTGAGTTTGAGTCACAATCCATTTTTCAGAGGAAAAGTTCTGATATTTTTAATAATTGATGTGCTAGCTGAGTGTACCAAAAATTAGGAACACCTAATATTGAGTTGCGCCCCCACTTTTGCCCTCAGAACAGTCTCAATTTGTCAGGGCAAGGACTCTACAAGGGGTCGAAAGCATTCCACTGGGATTTTTATTTTACCTTTATGTAACTAGGCAAATCAGTTAAGAACAAATTCTTGTTTTCAATGAAGACCTAAAAACAGTGTTAACCCACTGTTTTTAGGTCATCATTGAAAACAAGAATTTGTTCTTAACTGACTTGCCTAACTGACTTGCCTTGTTCAGCGGCAGAATGACAGATTTTAACTTGTCAGCTTGGGGATTTAATCTTGCAACCTTTCGGTTACTAATCCAACACTCTGACCAATAGGCTACCTGCCTCCCCCAAACTGGCCCATGTTGACTCCAATGCTTCCTACAGTTTTGGCTTGTAGTTAATGAGTATTGGGTGCAGTTGAGCAGATTGGCATGGCTGGTCACGGCTCTATGTCCATGTATGGAATTCCTTTCTAATAGGCCACATTTCAATATTGGTGTCTGGGGCCGTATAGGAGTTCCTGCTTCAGGGCTGTGTTTCAATATGAATGCCGGTGCACATATATGGAGTTCCTGTTCCGGGCCACATTCCAATATGAAAGTCTGTGCCCATATATGGAGTTATTGCGCCAAAACTGCATTCCAATACTGAAGGCAATGCCCATATATGCAATTTCCTGCTGTGGATTAGATGGTTTGTCTGAAGCCTAAAGGGGTCTCCAGAGATTACACAAATTTTCTACCTGAAATCTGAGACCCGACACCTGCAATGAAACATTTCTTGAGTAGACAATATTTAATTTATAAACATAATTATCATTCCTTGTGAAGACTGGGAGCTAGTATTGAGTGATGTTTGCAACGGAAGTCCCGCCCCTGTGTCTACATCACATCTGGTATAAACTGAGAAGAGATTGATGTTCTGCTACTTCGCTTCTACTACTTGCAAGCTTCCTTTTTGTGCTTTTATTTCGAGATTTGCTACGTGCAATTATGTCTATGTTTCTGTCCGGTTTTGAGGAGCGTCCGTGCGAGCTGGTGAGACAATACGAGAACTTTTATGGTTGAATTCGGACAATCACGCAAAAAGACAACAGCTTGAGGGAGATATCACAAAATTTGAAAATCGATACTGATATCAAGGAAACATGGAGAAAGATTCGGGACCGGTATGTTCCCAATCTGAAAAGGGTGAATGAGACAAGGAGGGAGGCTGCTGCTGGTGTGTGTGTCCCACCGATTGTACGACAACTGGATTGGCTTTGTGATCACGTGAAACATCGGCACTGTAACAGTGACTGCCCAATGCCACAAACGCAAAAGATACATACTTTTTGAAGAAGACATGAGTTGGCTGCAAGGCCCTTTAGTACAACGCCTTTTAAAACAGAGCTTGGTAAATACAAAGTTGTAGGACTGATCTGGGCTAATATTCAGGATGGGTCTGGACTGGAGATGAGAGTTTGAAATGTTGATGATTTGAAATTTTTTTTTTAAAAAGATGTTTTTATTGTCATAAGTGGGATTATCATTGTTGCCATTATAATTAATATCATTGCGAGCAAGCAAATAAAAAACCCGACATAAAAGTTGAGCCTGTTGTAAAAATACTAAATAACTTCCGTACAACATCTAACGACTTCACCAAGAGATTTTAGACTTTTGGTAATGGTTTCAGAATGGCAGTCCCAGGTAGCAGGATTGGAGTTCCCTGTGATTAACTACATTCGTGTGTGGCAGGAGATGGATTGCACCATTTACAGCGTGTGTAACGGTCGTCTTTTGAAGAAGGTGACCAAAGCGCAGCGTGGTAAGTGTTCATGATTTATTAATAATACTGAACACTGAATAACAAAACTAACAAAGAGAACGACCGAAAGAAACAGTTCTGTCTGGTGCAGACGCAAAAAACAGAAAACACCTACCCACCAAACACAGGTGGGAAAAGGCTACCTAAGTATGGTTCTCAATCAGAGACAACGATAGACAGCTGCCTCTGATTGAGAACCACACCCGGCCAAACACACAGAAAATATAGAACACAAAACATAGAATGCCCACCCTAACTCACGCCCTGACCAAACCAAAATAGAGACATAAAAAGGATCTCTAAGGTCAGGGCGTGACAGCGTGTCCCGGCTGAGTCTTAGTCACAATTCGTTTTTCATAATTGATGTGCCAGGTGAAATACACTGAGTATACCAAACATTAGTTGAGTTGTCAGGGTATGGACTCTACAAGGTGTCGAAAGCGTTCCACAGGGATGCTGGCCCATGTTGGCTCCAATACTACCCACAGTGGTGGCTCATGGCTAATGGAGATTGGTTGCAGGTGAGCAGATTGGTGAAACATTTTTTTGAATCAAATGCCTCTCCTGTGAAGTGACGTGCGACATACACCTAGTTTCTTGAAACGGGTCACGTATGGTGACAACTATGTTTTTTTCTCCTGGTCATAGACACCTGATGTGTTGTGCACTGAAGTCCACAAGCAAACGGAAAAGGTAAGAGGAGCGAGTAGATGTTAAATTATACAACGATAACTGATCTGGTGTCCTGTGTGAATTTAAGTATGCTCCCTCTAACTCTCTCCTCCTCTCCTGGAGGACCAGAGCCCTAGGACATGCCTCAGGACTACCTGGCCTGATGACTCCTGGCCGTCCCCAGTCCACCTGGTTGTGCTGCTGCTGCTCCAGTTTCAACTGTTCTGCCTGCGGCTATGGAACCCTGACCTGTTCACCAGACGTGGTAGCTTGTTTCGGACCTGCTGTATTCAAATCTTTCTTTCTTTCTTTCTTTCTTTCTTTCTTTCTTTCTTTCTTTCTTTCTTTCTTTCTTTCTTTCTTTCTTTCTTTCTCTCTACCACACATGTTGTCTAAACCTCTGAATGTTTGGCTATGAAAACCCAACTGACATTTACTCCTGAGGTACTGACCTGTTGCACCCTCTGCAACTATGATTATTGTTTGACCCTGCTGGTCATCTATGAACGTTTGAACATCTTGAAGAACAATCTGGCCTTAATGGCCGTGTACTCTTATAATCTCCACCTGGCATAACCAGAAGAGGACTGGCCACCCCTAAGAGTCTGGTTCCTCTCTAGGGTTCTTCCTAGGTTCCTACCTTTCAAGGGAGTTTTTCCTAGCACACCGTGCTTCTACATCTGCATTGCTTGCTGTTTGGGGTTTAAGGCTGAGTTTATGTATTAGCACTTGGGAAAACTGCTGATGTTAAAAGGTTTTATGAGTAAATTATATTGGAAAATGATCATGATGTTTGTATGTGGCTGCTATGAAAGTGAACAGTGTTTGCTTGTGATCAGGGGTGTATTCATTCATCCGATTCTTTTCTTTAACGGAAACAAACAGAACGAAACAGAATGCAACTGTTGGACTAATGATTACACCCCTGATCAGGTATAGATGCAGACTAGACTGTGCAAGGCAGTATTGAATGTGTCACTGTCTGTCACCTTGATTACTAAAATGTTTATCTCGACCTGTGCATCTAAGTTGTAAACTTTAATTTATAGGCTAGGTTGTAGCAACCCTCCGTCTCTCTCTCTCTCTCTCTCTCTCTCTCTCTCTCTCTCTCTCTCTGAAATTCAATAGGCAGTAATGACAAGGTCGATGTTGTCAAAGTGAAGTGATACACATAAACATTACGAAAACAGCAACAACAATAGGAATTGTACATGTAATACCGAATAAATTATATCATATATATATAACAAATAGAACAAATCAATATCCAATACAGAAATGCAATAATAATTCAACATTGAGAATGTAATTCAACAAACAAAAATGGCTGGTGGTACTGATGTTGTGTATTACCTTTAATACTGTATGTAAATTAAATAGTACATAGAGACATGTAAAAAATAATCTCAATAGTTGTCTGTCTCTTTTTTTCTGGAAAGTTGCAGAACTAACATTACCGGTTGATCAATAGAACAATAACTTAGTCAACTTAGTGTATGTAAACTTCTGACCCACTGGAATTGTGACACAGTGAACTATAAGTGAAATAATCTGTCTGTAAACGATTGCTGGGAAAATGACTTGTGTCATGCACAAAGTAGATGTCCTAACCGACTTGCCAAAGCTATGGTTTGTTAACAAGAAATTTGTGGAGTGGCTGAAAAACAAGTTTTAATGACTCCAACCTAAGTGTATGGAAACTTCCGACTTCAACCGTATATAAGAAATATATAAGAAATAAAACAAATCAATATCCAATACAGAAATGCATTAATGGTCAACGTTGAGAATGTAATTCAACAAACAAAAATGGCTGGTGTTACGGATGTTGTGTATTACCTTTAATACTGTATGTAGATTAAATAGTACATAGAGACATATAAAATTAATCTCAATAGTTGTCTGTCTCTCATTTTCTGGAAAGTTGCTCAACTCACATTACCGGTTGATCATTGTAACAATAACCATAGTAACCAGAATAACATCCACTTGCTACCAGGAAGCTACTACTGTCTTGAAATCTTTGAAGAATTCTTTGAACACACCTGCAGAAGGTGTGTGGCTAACGCATTCTCTGGAGTCACGCAGGCTTCAGAAACTTTTCACAATCCTTGACTCTTTCCACATTTTGTTGTGTTATAGCATGAACCGAAAATTGACTAAATTGAGATTTGTTGTCACTGGCCTACACACAATACTCCATAATGTCAAAGTGGAATTATGTTTTTTTGGCATTTTTACAAATGAATTAAAAATGAAAAGCTGAAATGTCTTGAGTCAATAAGTATTCAACCCCTTTGTTCTGGCAAGCCCAAATAAGTTCAGGAGTACACATTTGCTTAACAAGTCACATAATGAGTTGCACGGACTCACTCTGTGTGCAATAATAGTGTCCAACATGATTTTTGAATGACTGACTCATCTCTGTACCCCACACATACAATTATCTGTACGGTCCCTCAGTCAAGTTTTCCAATGCCTCACAACGAAGGGACTTATTGGTAGTAAAAATTCCTGTGAGGATGGTTATTGATTACACTTTGGATGGTGTATCAATACACCCAGTCAGTACAAATATACAGGCGTCCTTCCTAACTCATTTGTCGGAGAGGAAGGAAACTGCTCAGGGATTTCACCATGAGGCCAATAGTGAAATTTAAAAAGTTACAGTGTTAAATGGCTGTGATAGGAGAAAAACTGAGGATGGATCAATAACATTGTAGTTACTCCACAATACTAACCTAATTGACAGAGTGAAAAGAAGGAAGCCTGTACAGAATATATTTTTTCCAAAACATGCATCCTGTTCGCAAAAAGGTACTAAAGAAATACAGCAAAAAATGTGGCAAAGCAATTCACTTTTTGTTCTGAATACAAAGTGTTATGTTTAGGGCAAATCCAATGCAACACATTACTGAGTATCACTCTCCATATTTTGAAGAATAGTGGTGGCCTCATCATGTTATAGGTATGCCTGTAATCATTAAAGACTAGGGAGTTTTTCAGAATAAAATAGAAACAGAATGGAGCTAAGCACAGGCAAAATCCTAGAGGAAAACCTGGGTCTGTTTTCCACCAGACACTGGCAGATAAATTCACCTTTCAGCAGGACAATAACCTAAAACACAAGGCCAAATCTACACTGGAGTTGCTTACAAAAAAGAAGTGAATGTTCCTAAATGTCAGAGTTACAGTTTTGACTTAAATCTAGTTGAAAATCTAAGGCAAATCTTGAAAATGGTTGTCTAGCAATGACCAACAACCGTTTTGACAGCGCTTGCAGAATTCTGAAAATAATAATTGTCAAGAATTGTACAATCCATGTGCAAAGCTCTTAGGGACTTATCCAGAAAAATGCACAGCTGTAATCGCTGCCAAAAATTACTCAGGGGTGTGAATATTATGTAAATTAGATATTTCTGTATTTCCTTTTCAATAAATTTGCAAACATTTCTAAAAACATGTTTTAATTTTGTAATTATGGGGTATTTTGTGTAGATGGTTGAGGGGAAAAATATATATTTAATGAATTTTGAAGTCAGTCTGGAACACAACAATATGTGGAATTAGTCAAGGGTTATGAAAATGTAAGGATTGTAAAAGAAAAAGTACGTATTTACCTGATTTATTTGATATTAATGTTTAACAATTAATATTTAACTAACAGTAACATATTTCTGTCCTACTGATGCTGTGTTTTTATGGTTTCCACTCTATTTTCCTGCAGTTAGTCTGGGTGTGTGGTCAAGAAATGGGTTTTGATAGAGATTAGCTTGAGCTGACAATGACTTTGTGATAAAAATCCAATAGCCGGCATTACATAGACAAGATGTGGTTTGTGTGACCCGAGATAGAGATAGCCTGAAAGAGTTTGGAACAATCCCTAATTGTTCTAATCATCCTGGCTTCTGGGAAACTAAGCCGGGGTCAGGTTAAAACGGCACCGGGTTGAGATAACCACAGGATGAACCCAGCATGGCTTGTGGTGCCCCCGATCAGCATGGGAGGGGTGGAACCAGCCCTGACTACGGATTTTAGTGTCAACCATATAAAAACTCTGCATTGTCTGTAAAGTTGAGTTAAATATTAATTGTTAAGCATTAATATCAAATAAATCAGGTAAATACATACTTTTTCTTTGACTAGTCTTATTATTTCAATAATTCATCGATATTGAATAAAGATGATTGTTTGAAGAAATGTCAAAGTCTCTCTCACTTGGTTAGAATTTTCACCACAATATTTGGCGACCCAAATGGGACACCAAACTCCATCTGGTGATGGCTCCTGAGGACCTGGGTTTAACTGTGCATGGGGCCACACTTTGTGGCTTGAGGGAAACCCGCTCTCTACTGAAGGAGAAGCCAGGGACCTGTCTAAGATCTGAATGAGGGTGTCAGGCGGGTGGTTACAATGTTCTGAACAGAGACAGAGAAATAAGGTGAGACTGACATTTCTTGGAAACAATAGCATTTTTAAAAATAAAAAATGTGCATTGGGGTTCCGAGGAATCTGCCATCTGACGTTAACTTCCAAATCTGTGTGTATCGGATGACGACTAGGATCAGTATGAACTAGTTAAGACCATTTAACGTTAGCATCCAAACCTGTGGAAACTACTTATCACCAAAATAACTTGAGCATCTAAATCTGTGTGGACCTGATGTATGACCAGCACCTTGGGGGGCGGATGACCATCCAAACCTTTGTGGACTGGATGGAAACAAGACCTGTGTGGACTAGTTAAGACTTCATTCTCAGGTCACCTGCTACATTATGTGTTTTCACAGCTCCAGTCTGGATTTTACTGTGTAGAGAAAATCACATTAAACAGAGTCCAGCAAAAAACCCTGTGTGGGTTAGAGACCTGTGTGGACTCAAAAAAAGTGCTGTATAAATATTAGAGAATGCATTAGAGAATGCATTATAATGATATAGTATAAGATAGTAAGGTGCATCTGTAATTGTTTTAGAACAAACCCCATTTTAGAAATAAATCCTGAGGTTACTGCTGTTTTAAGGTTATGAGACCCTGTACCATGGGTTAGTATTGTAAGATGTAAATGTATGAGTTGCATTTTCTTAGGACCTAACACCGAGATAGAAATTAGAAAATTTTCCTGCAGGTTATAAAAAATATTTTAGAAAACAACTAATTGATAAAGTATGTTTTGGGAACAGTATTGTGTGAATGTGAATGAGAGTTGTGTGCGTGTGGAAATAAGGGTTAATCTGAAGTTTGGATAATAAGATTATAAATGTGTATTTTTTTAATTTAACTAGGCAAGTCAGTTTAGAATAAATTCTTATTTTCAATGACAGCCTAGGAACAGTGGGATAACTGCCTTGTTCAGGGGCAGAACGACACATGTTTTTTATCTTGTCAGCTCGGGGATTAGATCTTGCAACCTTGTCTTGCAACCTTGCCCTACCTGCCGTGTATTATAAGCTGATTTAAATTTGGATAATACGTTTTGAGATGTAGTGTTATCTTGGGGTTCCGTTCAACACTGCCAATCATAGAATATCACGGGGTGTTATTATTAAGTGCTAGATGTTATTTTAGAAAGTAGCTGCAAGCCTATAATTTCTGGAAGTCCAGGGAACCGTAGACGATACGTGTGGAGCATTATTCCCATGACCGGCCGGACAGCGTCCGGGAAACTAACGTTTTTGGGTTCCGCTGGGAGTGTATGGATGGAGAGTCATTGGAAATGCACATGTAGCGGTTCATTAATGTGAGTACCTAAGATTTCCTACGTCATATATTGATTCGTTGAAGATATATGGGAAAATGTTGAAATTGTATGTACGTATAATCGATTACTGGAGATTTGTTAATGGAAATAATAATAATATACAACCTTGCACACCCATACGTAAGGGGTGCATAAAGTATTCTGAGAGGTTTAGAGTGGTCTCTTTATGGATCATTTGATAGAGAAAAAAACAAAACATTAAATGACTGTCTAAGCGCTTATGGGATTTTTTCATTCAGTGTAATACATTTAGGGAAAACTGCCCATAAGTCCAGGAAATTTATTTTTCGCAGTAAAAGATGAGTTGCTTTATTTATTGAATTAATCCTTTTTCCATGAAGTTAGAGCGAATTAAGGTGGAATTTTGACGTAAGTTATAACATAGTACAAAGCCTAACAGGGTTTTTCATCAAGATAATAATAATTATGGAGCAAATGTGATGTAATAAAGGTATTTCATTATGTCGGAAGAGAAAATATCATCCATTTTTATGGATCTCGCCAGATCTGTTTCCAAATCATGTCGATTCAACTCATTGATGTGCTAGCTGAAATACACTGAGTAAACCAAACATTTGTTGAGTTGTCAGGGCATTGACTCTACAAGGTGTCGAAAGCATTCCACAGGGATGCTGGCCCATGTTGACTCCAATGCTTCCCACAGTGGTGGCTTGTGGCTAATGGAGATTGGTTGCAGGTGAGCAGATTGGTTTTTAAAAAATCTAATCAAATCAAATGCTTCTCCTGTGAAGTGACGTGCGACATACACCTAGAATCTTGAAACAGGTCACTTTTGGTGACAACTTTGTTTTTTTCGCCTGGTCACAGACATCTGATGTGTTGTGCACTGAAGTCCACAAGCGAAGGGAAAAGGTAAGAGGAGGAGAGCAAGTAGATGCGAGAAAAAATGATACAACGAGCAGTGATCTGGTGTCCTGTGTGAATTTAAGTATGCTCCCTTTAACTCTCTCTCTCTCCTTCTTTCCCTCCCCTCCCGAATGACCAGAGCTCTAGGACCATGCCTCAGGACCACCTGGCCTGATGACTTCTGGCTGTCCCCAGTCCACCTGGTTGTGCTGCTGCTCCAGATTCAACTGTTCTGCCTGCTGCTACGGACCCCTGACCTGTTCACTGGACGTGCTACCTTGTCCTGGACCTGCTGTTTTCGACTCTCTCTCTCTCTCTCTCTCTCTCTCTCTCTCTCTCTCTCTCTCTCTCTCTCTCTCTCTCTCTCTCTCTCTCTCTCTCTCTCTCTCTCTCTCTCTCTCTCTCTCTCTCTCTCTCTCTCTCTCTCTCTCTCTCTCTCCACCTGTTGTCTAAATCTCTGAATGCTCGGATATGAAAACCCAACTGACAATTACTCCTGAGGTACTGACCTGTTGCACCCTCTACAACCACTATGATTATTATAATTTGACCCTGCTGGTCATCTATGAACGTTTGAACATTTAGGAGTGGCCAGCCAGAAGACGACTGGCCAATCCTAATAGCCTAGTTCATCTCTAGGGTTCTTCCTAGGTTCCTGCCTTTCAAGGGAGTTTTTCCTTGCTTCTACATCTGCATTACTTGCTGTTTGGGGTTTAAGGCTGAGTTTCTGTATTAGCACTTTGTGACAGCTGCTGATGTGAAAAAGTCTTGATAAATACGTTATATTGGAAAATGATCATGATGTTTGTATGTGGCTAATATGACCTTGAACAGTGTTTGCTTGTGATCAGGGGTGTATTCATTCGACCGATTCTGTTGTAAAACTTTTCTTAAACGGAAGCAAACGGAACAAAACAGGGATAAACATACCTGAATTTGTCCAATAGAAACTATCGTTTGCAACTGTTGGACTTATGATTACACCCCAGATCAGGTGTAGATGCAGACAAGACTGTGCAAGGCAGTATTGAATTTGTCACTGTCTGTCACCTTGATTACTAAAACGTTTATCTGGACCTGTATACCTACGTTGTAAACTTTCATTTATAGGCTAGGTTGTAGCAACCTCATAATGTGTATAGGGAAAACCTGAGAATCATGTAGTAGCCAAAACCTAGCGATGTTACATTGAGCTGGGTGAATGGAATATGAATGACAGTCATCCAATATGCTGTAATAGAAAATATTGTCCTCCTTCATCTTAAAGTCGCCAACTGTCACTGGTGTACACATTGTTTTGCAGTGTACAATCTGATGTCTGGAAGTTCCTGGGGAAGGGCTGGTTTCTCAACAACCAAGATGTGAGAGACACACAAACGTGTGCCTTGTCGTGACCACACCCTCTGTCTCTCTCTCTCTCTCTCTCTCTCTCTCTCTCTCTCTCTCTCTCTCTCTCTCTCTCTCTCTCTCTCTCTCTCTCTCTCCACCACACCTGTTGTCTAAACCTCTGAATGCTCGGCTATGAAAACCCAACTGAAATGTACTCCTGAGGTACTGACCTGATGCACCCTCTACAACCATTGTGTTTATTATTTGACGCTGCTGGTCATCTCTCTCGCTTTTTCTCTCTCACTCTCTCTGAAATTCAATAGGCAGTAATGACGAGGTCAATGTTGTCAAAGTGAAGTGATACAGATACACATACGAAAACAACAGCAACAACAATAGGAATAGTACATGTAATACCGAAGAAATTATGTCATATTATATATATATAACAAATATATAACAAATTAAACAAATCAACATCCAATACAGAAATGCATTAATGGTCAACGTTGAGAATGTAATTCAACAAACAAAAATGACTGGTTGTACTGATGTTGTGTATTACCTTTAATACTGTATGTAGATTAAACAGTACATAGCATAGAGACGGATGGATTTGGATTAATAACGTTAAATGTTATTGATCATTAGTTACAATAGAGACTTGAGGGGTGCCCTAGTCAAGAGGCTACACAAGAGGTTCATGGTTATCTGTTGGGCAAGGTATGTGGTGGGTGCAATTGAGCTTGGAATGTACTGAGTGTAGGGACAACAATCACATGTGGAAGGCATTGACAAGGGGAGAGAGCCATGGGTTAGTTATGAAGGGGACGAGGTCAGGTAAGGTCATGTTAAGGGAAAAGGAAAAGTTTATTGCCCGTATCCCTTTGTTTCCTGCCTAGCAATAAAGATACAATGTTTAGCGAGAAGGAGGAGACTCCGCCCAAAGTGGGATACAAATTCCACCACTATTGTAAATATATGTTTGTCGATTCAACTGTTCGATCCGTTGGGAAGAATAATCTTGGTTTAGACTTTCACAGTGTCCATTGAGTTCTTACTCTAATAAGTTGGCACTGCGAGTTGGCACTGCGAGCAGGGTTCACCACGATTTATAGTCAAACCAGAGAGACCAGATCAGTGGAGCAGGAGCTGGCAACAAACAAGGTAGGCACAGTTCCTACACCTGTTTCCACTCATTTTGACATCTTGGGGAGATGAGATTCATCGGCTGAGCAATTATAGGATACGGACCTAGAAAGACTGAGTTTATTCAGTAGGCCCATTGAGTAACGACCGGTCATAGCTTTAAAGAGAGTAAGTCCCGAGCAGGATAGTTCCTGTAGAGGGTAAGACTCATAGATAGAGAGTAAGTTCCGAGCAGGTGGTCCTGTGGAGTGTAAAACTCATAGATAGAGTGTAAGTTCCGAGCAGGTGGTCCTGTGGAGTGTAAAACTCATAGATAGAGTGTAAGTTCCGAGCAGGTGGTCCTGTGGAGTGTAAAACTCATAGATAGAGTGTAAGTTCCGAGCAGTTGGTCCTGTGGAGGGTAAAACCCTAGTGTATCGGTTTATCAGCCAGACCCGTAAGGACAATGAAGGTCTCAGTGGCCATGCGGCAGTAGTGGATGGATAAAGTGACATGCTTGTGTACTAGGATAAAAGGTTGCCATTCAGGGTTAGAAGAAAAGCAATACGTTATTTGAACGCTGTTGGATTTGGGTATATTAGCAGTAGCAATAAAGAGAGGTTTGTTTTATGCCTCGTTGGGGTGAGGAACCATGACAGATTGTGGAAATAGGAAGACAAGTGTGAATCATTTTGGTAATGTGTGTTATCAACAACAGTGATATTTGAGGTGCAACACTGGAATAAGACCTTAGGTCATACGTATTCTCCAGTAATACATTTTCAGACGCTATAGTATTGGTTCTAATGCAAGGTATTACGTGCCGTGACCAATTCATAGGCACAAATACCATAACTATTCTCCGGGGAAGTGGGTAGCGCTACCTTGGAAAATAGTTAATGGATGGTGTGCATTAGAGACAGGAGTGAAGAAATCTAAACACCCTGGACACTATCGGGAGAGGATTGGGAATAATAACTATTGAGTTAGAGAATTTTATTAAAGCCACGGAGGCGCTGAAAGTAGCACATGAGCATTCTACCAATTTGGCTCGAATATGGGAAACATTTAGCAAACTGGATAAAATTGGGCAACATTTCCATGCTGATGGAGAATTCAAAACAAATAAATAATTCAGGGAGGCAATTATAACCGGGCACAATGACATCAATGAGAAATCGCAAGGTGTTTTGATGTCGGCGTTTTATCAACAAAAGTGCACAACCGATAAACCCGGAATTAGTAGATGTACTCAGCAACAGAAAGACTGGGTACGGGAGCACATTGATATAATTTGTGCTTCGGCTTTGATGGCAGGTTTGAAACCTGTGAACAAAACGACAATTGCGGGGGGTAGTGGATGAAATAGAGCAAGATGCTTTAAGAGTGGAAAATAACTCCACTCCCTTCACAGACGTGCGAGGGGTTAATACAGCCACAGTGAAAGTCACTAACCGTGGTTTCAATGGCCAAGGTAAGACAAAGAAACGTAGCGAAAAAACATCAAAGCGTAAGGAGATAAGGGTCCTTGAAATCTGGGTAAGCAAGCACAGGTGGATTAGTCAACACACTCACCAAGTATTCTAATGCTATCTGTTGAGCATCCTCCCATATAACTTTCTGGTGGGGCTGCTGCATAGCTACCTTGGTCCTTCGCTTCCCGGATGCTGGGGTCTCCGACTTCACTGCTAGTAAGTCATAGAGACATTTTGCATGTTGTGAGAAGTTCTGTACATAACCCCTGTAGTAGCCTAGAAACCCTGTTAACCCGCCTGTTAACCCGTTCTTGCACTGCTACAATTTCTTTAACAACCATTCTGTAATCTTCAGAACAAATAATTTTTCCTAAATTACAGACCTCATTCTTGAGTAGGTCACACTTATCAGCCCTGAGTTTAATACCCCATTTATTTTGCTGCCTGACTAGCTGACGGACATCTTCCACATGTTATCCAAATAACTGACTAATAATAAGCACATCATCCAAATATTCTAGACTCTTATACCCTCTAAACTTTCCTCCATGCTTCATTGCAAGGCAGAGGGGCTGTTTGATTAGTCAAACGTTATTCTGTTCCATTCATATACAGCCCAAGGAGGGTTGAAGGCAGTGTATTTTCTGGACTCCTCTCCCACAAAGCCTTGGTGGTATGCCTTTCATTGATCTAAAACTGTTAACCATGAGTTTCCTCCCAAACCATCAAGTATTTCCTGTATTCGATGTATGGGTTGCCTGTCCAGAACAGTCTTCTTGTTCAATCCCCTGTAATCAACACAAAGTCTTAAACTCCCATACTTTTTCCGTACACAGACCAAAGGTGATGCGTATGATGAAGTGGACTTCCTGATTACGTTTTTGTTCAGAAGCCCCTGAAGGTTGCTTTTCACCTCAGCATACAAGGGGCATTTCACACCATTGTATCTCTTTGCCACTGGTATGTTATCAGTTAATGTTATCTCCAATTGTAGATTTTCAGTGCACCCTATGTCCATGTCATCTTTGGCAAAAATGGCTGATTCCTCTGTGAGCATCTATTTGACTAATGCTTGTTCTTGGCTCAAGTGCTGTGCACTCACTGTGACCGGTGTCAGGGCCAGGCTCCGGTGAGGATCTGTCATGAACGTGTGCTACAGTGACCTTTTCTTCACTGGGCACAGGAACCGGTTGACACGCTACCACTCTCTGTAATGCCACTATCACTGTTTGTCTTAGTAAGGTTATGTCATGTTTGGTAGCATTCACTATTGCAATGTCAACTTTTTCAGATGGGCGTTTGATGTTTTCACTACTTGACTTTGTAGGTCCAAGCCCCAGATAACTCTTGCGTCCGGCTCAAATAACACAATTTCATAATTGAAGGGGGCCTCTCTTGGGACACAAGGACGTATCCACTTTTCTTTTTTTCCATGGGCCACCCTAGTGGCTGGAATATAACTGTATTAAACTCCTGGGGTGGAAATTCTAACCAAGTGAGAGAGACTGTCATTTCTTCAAACAATTATCTTTATTCAATATGCTTTACCTACAATGCAGAGTTTTTATATAGCTGACACTAAAATGATACCCCAAAATAAACATTTTGTCACGCCCTAACCATAGATTGCTTTGTATGTTTCTATGTTTTGTTTGGTCAGGGTGTGATGTGGGTGGGCATTCTATGTTGTCTATTTCTGTGTTTGGCCTGGTGTGGTTCCCAATCAGAGGCAGCTGTCTATCGTTGTCTCTGATTGGGAGCTATACTTAGGTAGCCTGTTTTCCATTGTGTGTTGTGGGTGATTATTTTCTGTGTAGTGTCTGTTCACCTCGTAGATCTGTTTCGTTTTCTCATCGTTTGTTATTTTGTATAGTGTTCAGTTTTTCTATTAAAATTATGACGAACACTTACTACGCTGCATATTGCGTATCCTTCATACTCCTCAGACGAAGAGGACGAGAATCGTTACACATTTTCAGACAAGTCTACATAAATTATGGGCACAGGTGACCCCCCCCTTTCAGGCACGGATTCTTCTGGCGTCTTCTTCATTGTCTACTTCAGATAGTTTTACAGTTGAAAGTGGATGGCCCATGATAATGTCCCAATTTCAATGTCTCACCTGAGACGCCATCACCTTTACCATCCATTATGCCTTGTCCATTCGTCAACCAGTATACCAGCAACATAAGAGAAGTTTATGAACAGATTTCTCCCCATGTTCACTCCACATGAACTCCTGTCACACTCATGAGAGAAAAGACATGAGAGAAAAGCAGTTGATAGCTCTGATCGGACGCTGCATACAGGTTGCTGGCTCAGGACTCAGGTCTCGCGGTAGAAGTGGTGCAGACAGGACCGTATTGAACGCCTTTGTTGCTCTTCTTCAGCCAGTTAGAGGGGGTTTTGAGGTACATACACTGTTCGGTCCAATTATCACTTTCATGCATTAAGACACCGACTGACGTCACCTTTCATGATAACCTCAAGAAAGAACAGATCAGAACAACAGTTCAGTTCAGTTAATTTTGATTCAGGAAATCCAGGCAAGCATTTTACCAATTATTCTTAATAACAATGTCTAAACATGTGTCAAAGAGAATAACAACATATTCTATTGAAACTATTTTTTCAAATTGGCTTATACTCCCCATCACACTGTCAACTTCATCGCAGAGCCACAGGATCAGGAAGTTAGACCTATAACCTATCGGGAGAAATCCCAACAATCCAGCAGACCTAATCTGGTGAGATTTGTATTAAAACAGAACAGAACAAACACAAAAATACACTCCTTCACATAACTCACAAAAATACTCTCCTACATATCACTCAAGGCGTGTAAACTTCAATCCAAAACCTCAGAGGACTGTTACCTTCCCCATTTTGACACATAACTCCCCATGTGAGTAATGTGTAAAAAAAAAACACTACTACTGGTCAAAAAATAAAACAAAATAATTTCAAATAACTAAATCGAATTAGAATCACTACCCTTAATAACTCCATAAATACAAATAATTGTACCCATGCGGTCACAGGAAAATAGACTCAAAACAGCCTACCTTTAGTCAAAGGCAACGCCCTCTCCTTCTTCACATAGGTCCAAATCACAAATATGGCTAAGAACTATAAACTTGATCATGATTATCAATATTACAAATGACCTTCAAATCAGTATTACAAATGAACTTAAATTCATTATCCAAATGGCTTTCCAGTGAGGGTGATCAAACCACACTGGAAAGTCAGGACAGAGGTCTGAGGTCATACAAATCCTTCAAAGAAGTGTTTCTTACTATATTAGACAAATGAATGAAAAACAGTCAAACATTTCATGCATGTCGTATCCCAGGTTTACAGTACATTTCTTTATCCAAAGAATTAACGTGTTTAATTGAAACTTCAGAAAATTCCATGTGTGTGTGTGCCCCTTTACGATACCTTGGCACTAAGACAAACGGAAAACTCACTAAACCCCAAAGGAAATAGAACACACAATAAATCTAACATAGCATTTTTAAAAACACCAACACATAGTCATAACAAGTGTGTTGTGTGTGGGTAGTAGCAAACCTTAAGGTAAAACAAACAAAAATGGCCAGGCCTTATTTAATTTGGTAGTTTACGGCCTCAATCTCACTCACTGCTCTCCCCAAGACTACAGCCCCGGGAAACATTCTATAAAGAGAGACAAAGAAACCCCCATTTTCCCGGAAAAAAACACAAAACATTTCGTTTGCATTCATGATACTACACCGATTCAGCAACCCAAAAGTTTTAACTACAAACAAAACCTGATAAGTCCACTGTACTCCCTCAAATCATGAATCGTTTGTTTTAATCTACCCCAATGTTTATGTGTGGTTAATTTAGCATGTGCTACCCTTAGACACGGCAACATGTATCTCGCCACCAAGTCTAACAATTCACTACCATATTATATTATATGACTGGTCTCTCTTTTCCATAACCATATAAAATTATCCTGGTATCGTCACTAGACTAATGTCCAACAAATATGTAATAGCTTTTTAGCCTTAGATTGTTCCTGTTACCCCTCTAAATGTAATACTTTTTTCTGTCGCAAATGTAGTCAATTTCTCAGCATAAGGAATCAGTGATGTTTTATCCCAGGCATTTAATAAAAGGTTGTTTGAGACGTGATCTCCTACGTCTCCCTTAACATACATACTGTCGGGGACTTCCACCAGTCCCGGAAGGAAGAATCCTACTCAAAACACATCAGATAGTGTTTCATTAAGTGAAGTCGACACCTAAAATAAACAATAAACAAACCCGTAACCCCTTTCTAGTAATCTAATCATTTCAACTTGTTGCATTAATTTAGAAAAAAATATTAACCTGTTGTTTAACAAATCTAGAACCTTCAAAAAGTTGGTGCTGTCTCATCAGCGTAATAGTCAAAACTCTCGCCCACTCTTAGCTATGATGTGGGCGTGCCCCAAGGTTAAAACATTTTATCAATAAGGGGTGCTGTTGGCACTTTGTAATAATTTCGTTCCCAAATTAAACTGCCTCGTGCTCAATTCTTGCTCGTACAATATGCATATTATTATTACTATTGGATAGAAAACACTCTCTAGTTTCTAAAACCGTTTGAATTATATCTGTGAGTAAAACAGAACTGGAGTTAGAGCAATTTTCCTATGAGGATGTGAGAATGCTGAAATCTGCCGGCTGTTCTGAGATCCGTTTATAAATCTGCCTGTCTTCTATTGGTTGAGATGCACTGCATACGCCTTCCCCTGGATGTCAGCGAATAGTGAGAATTAAAATGGTGTTGCTAGGCAGATCTGAGAGCTTATAAATGGGCTGGGAACGTGGGGTCCGTCCTTTGTTCACTTCGCCAGGACGCAGAAAGGACCCCTGGCTGTCATTATAGAAAGCTCCCTTTATAGCCCTTAGATATATCCGGCTCTGTTTATATTCGATATAGGTGTTAAAGACATCATAATGTTGTTATTTTAAACCGAATTATATCAGTTTATATCATTATATTGCGATTTTCGGATATTTATTTATGCTGCGTTTTAGTGAGTTGGGCACGTCTTTGCCACATGGCTAATGTTTACTGCTAATTCCAACGTTGAAGGCGACAATCTACAACCGAGCAACGATTCTTTTGGACAAAGGACACCTTGCCCAAGATTCTGATGGGAGCTCATCAAATAGTAAGAACTATATATGATGTTAATTCGTTGTTCTGTTGAAAAATGTAAAACTCATATTCCGCCATTAATCTCAGTGCGGTCTCGCTTTAACGCACGCTGTATGTCGTAGTAACGTTAATTTTAAAAATCTAACACAGCGATTGCATTAATTTCTTCTGGCTGCAAGCCCGAGGCCGGCCACAATATGAGCCACTTCAAGTGCAGGGCGCGAAATTCAAAATATATTTTTTAGAAATATTTAACTTTCACACATTAACTTCTTCTGGCTGCAAGCCCGAGGCCGGCCACAATATGACAACAGCCACTTCAAGTGCAGGGCGCGAAATTCAAAATATATGTTTTAGAAATATTTAACTTTCACACATTAACAAGTCCAATACAGCAAATGAAAGGTACACATCTTGTGAATCCAGCCAACATGTCCGATTTTTAAAATGTTTTACAGCGAAAACACCACGTATATTTATGTTAGCTCACCACCATATACAAAAAAGGACAGACATTTTTCACAGCACAGGTAGCATGCACAAAGCCAACCTAACTAACCAAGAACCAACCAAACTAACCAACAAACAACTTCATCAGATGACAGTCTTATAACATGTTATTCAATAAATCTATGTTTTGTTCGAAAAATGTGCATATTTCAGGTATAAATCATAGTTTACATTGCAGCTACAATCAGAAATTGCACCGAAAGCAGCCATAATAATTACAGACACCAACGTCAAATACCTAAATACTCATCATAAAACATTTCTGAAAAATACATAGTGTACAGCAAATGAAAGACAGGCATCTTGTGATTCCAGCCAATATTTCCGATTTATTAAGTGTTTTACAGCGAAAACACAATATAGCGTTATATTAGCTTACCACAATAGCCAGAAACACAAGCCATTCCCCAGTAGCAAAGGTTAGCGATCGTAACAAACCAGCAAAAGATATATCATTTTTGACTAACCTTGATAAGCTTCATCAGATGACAGTCCTATAACATCAGGTTATACATACACTTATGTTTTGTTCGAAAATGTGCATATTTAGAGCTGAAATCAGTGGTTATACATTGTGCTAAAGTAGCATATTTTTCCCACAACGTCCGGATATTTTTCTGACACTTTTTCTGACACACATATTCTGACCAAATGACTATTCATAAACATAACTAAAAAATACATGTTGTATAGGAAATGATAGATACACTAGTTCTTAATGCAATCGCCGTGTTAGAATTCTAAAAATAACTTCATTACGACATAAGGCTTACGTTATGGCGAGCGAGTGCCCAAAACCTGGGCGCAAAACTAATAGTACACAGTTCGACAGATATATGAAATAGCATCATAAAATGGGTCCTACTTTTGATGAGCTTCCATCAGAATGTTGTACAAGAGGTCCTTTGTCAAGAACAATCGTTGTTTGGATTTAGAACGTCCTTTTTCCCTCTTGAATTAGCAAGCGCACTAGCCAAGTGGCGCGAAGCTCTCCTTCCTGAACAAAAGCACACAACGCAACACGCCTAACTTCCCGAATAAATTTCAAAAATCTAATAAAACTATATTGAAAAAACATACTTTACGATGATGTTGTCACATGTATCAAATAAAATCAAAGCCGGAGATAGTAGTCGCCTATAACGACAGCTTTTCAGAAGGCAATCCCCGGTTCCTTCTCGCGCCTTCCTGAAAACAGGAAATGGGTGACACGTCATTCCAAGAGGATTTATTCCAACTCAGACCAAGATAAACACTCCATTTCTTCTCTCACTGCCTCTTGACATCTAGGGGAAGGTGTATGACGTGCATGTATACTAATACGTATCATGCCCATTTATAGGCATGACCTAGAACAGAGCATAGTTTTCAGACTTTCCACTTCCTGGTCAGGAAGTTTGTGCCAAATGAGTTCTGTTTTACTCACAGATATAATTCAAACGGTTTTAGAAACTAGAGAGTGTTTTCTATCCAATAGTAATAATAATATGCATATTGTACGAGCAAGAATTGAGTACGATGCCGTTTGAAATGGGCACCTTTTATCTGGCTACTGAATACTGCCCCTGCAGCCCAAACAGGTTAATGTGTGGAAGTTAAATATTTCCAAAAACTATTTTTTGAATTTCGCGCTCTGCGAAGGCAGCGGAATGTTGTGGGTGTTCCGCCAGCGGAACCCCGGGGCGAGAAAGGTTAAAATCTTTCATCTGAACCATCCACACCGGCCCTTGGCTCTGGACAACTCCATGGTCAGTATCTGCTTTGTCAAGGGCTCTGCTTGTATTCTGGCTGACTATCATCTGCTCTAACTTCTCGTACCCAGAATGGAACTAGGTTATCAACTGATAACCTTACTTTCACTTACACTCCATCTTCTTCCATACTGGGTATGTAGATTTATGTAGCCCTCTCTCATGATGTGAGCTATAACCTGTTTCCATGAACTACACAGGGACTTGCATAGATGTCTTCCACAATGGCTGCTCTTAGTCCTAACTGCCAAAGAGTCAGAGACCCCATTTGGTCTACATAGAACTCCACAGAGACATCCTTCCCAATCCCACTCTCACTTCCTGTTTATCCAGATCAAGTGATCGCTCATGCTTGGTTAATACAAATCCTCATTGTCTAACTATGTGTAAAGTTACCCTCTTTGGCCTTCTCGGATGGGTCCTGGTGTATTAATAAGGCACATTGCTCCCACAATAAGACAGCTCAGACCAATCAGCACTCCTTTAAAGCCCCTCCCTCTCCCAGAGAACATATCCTAAACTAGAGGCCAAGCCATACTTTCACTTCTATGAACGCTCACAGCGGGGAAAGGTCGGGTATAAGGGAAGTCTTCAGTAGGAGTGTAACCCCCGTACCTTGTTGGTATCGGTTCTGCTCCTACCCCTGTGATTGTTCGCCAGTGTCAGTGTGTCTTACCCTCTTACAATGTGTGATATGCACCCAGGTAGCTCTTTCAGCTATTCTCACAGCAAAGGCTGTCACCAGGAGTCCTCTGTACGGCCCCTCCCAACGGGGCTGCTTCCCGTCTATTCTCCTCAGGGACTGGATTGAGTGAATCACCTTCTCCTGTTATTCACCTGTAGTGCATAAAATCTTGGACATACAGGTTTGGTTAACAAACAACCTTTTCATGTGATCAATAATACTTCTTTCTACTTCTATATCTGCTTGTTTAGCTAGAATTAATTTTTTATTTTTATTAGTTTATCATCCAATAGGCCACATCCTATCCTAGACCACAACTTACCCATCCCCCCTTTGATACCTGGCTCTGCCCAGGTAACAATCTTGCCTAACCTAACCAATGACTTAGGTAAAATTAGTAAATTATCCTTATGTCTGACATTATCATGTAGGAGCGCCCCTTTCATTCTCCACATGTCCAATTCTCCCTTGGGCGTCCATTCATATCTATCCTATTCCAATTCTCTGTCAAGTGTCTTATCTACTTTAAGAGGTATCTGTGCTGCTTATATATGTTCTTAAATATATATATATTTATTGATTTAAACTGTAACCCTCTTCTTTCCTATCTTATTTCACAGCCTACCTTGCTCATTTCCTGGTCCTTCCTCTCCTCTCTGCTCTCAAACCTTCAAGGTCTCAACAGTGCGGGGAAGACCCGTCTGTCTGCCTTTTTCTCATAATAGTCAGTAACAACTATGTGTTCCTTCCAAATATTAACTAAGTGTCTCACTGTTTTGGCTTTATCTAAAATCATGGATTTTTAGAAAACACATGTCTATAGTGTCAATCTCTAAAGTCCTTACATAACCTTAATCAACCTATCTCCATCCTATCAATAATCCTAAATCATCACAGATGTCATATATCCCTGTCAACTTTAATACTATTTAAATAAAAATCTTCTAATGGTCAAATAAAGCCAAGACAAAAGCTAACCATATCAAATCCTTTCTTTACTAATAAGCTCTCTCCTCCAGGAGTCCACTGTATTTTATTTAACAATAACATGGGTTAACCTTAAATTCAGTCTCATAAATAATTTAATATATGTTGCATATTGTGGATACCTTATCTACAGTAAATTATCACTCCTAAGAACTGAAACTTATTTATTTTCATTAATAATTGTAATGCTTATGTATTTTCCTGCCCTATTGGCTTAAAATATCCCCTGTCCAAACCTCAATGTATCATATCTTCCCCTATTTATTATCGATGATAAATAGGATTTTTTTTCTCTGTTGTAATACCAAATCAATAATAGCCAATTCAAAACCTTCATAGCCAACGTTTAAAAACAGAATCCTGAACCACTTCCTCCTTTTCCCTAGAGTTTATTCCCCTGCTCCCCATAATTTGTCCTACCTCAATTCCACTTTTTCCTCTGTGGTTCAAACTACAATTATGTCCAAGAGCTATAAACTCCATTATAATGAATTTACCTTAAAACTAGTATCCCAAATGACCACAAATTCATTATCCAAAATGGCCCTCCCCTGAGGCTGATCAGACCACAAGAGATAGCCATGATAAAGGTCAAAGTTTATACCACCCTTTTATAGTCATGTTCCATACCATATTAGACATTTTAAAGAACCCTTTATCAAAAAAATTCACTTGTATAATTAAAACTCAGAAAATAAAACTCCTACAATTTCATATGTGAGTGTACCCCTCTAAGATTTCCTCAATGTTTCATGTAATTCATTTAGTCTTTCTCTAAATACTTTATTAAGAATACACATGCCATTAGACCCACACAACCAACTGTGATAAACGCGTACTGTCCCTTTAAAATAAAACAAACTCAGCCAGCAATAACTTTGCGACCTTTCATTGTTCCCCGTAATAAAAACAGATAATGTTTAGAATACATCAACTTCCTGTTCAAATTCACTGGTGTAACCTAAACAATCAAACCAAAAATCAATAACCATTAGAACACATTATCACAATGTTTTACGATTCAATTATTTAGATCTCCCTCTCTTATAGCCAAATATAGCCCAGTGAACGCCATCAATCAGTGATGGCCACCTAGCAATTTTGTTGCTAATTTTAGCATCTTTTCAGACTACCCTGACGATATTCAGCTACTTTCAATAATGTATTTGGAACTTTTATCAACTTCTGAAAGGTGACTCAAAGCTATAATGCACGCATTTTCCTTCTAAATGACACAAACAATTTCCTCTGTCACCCTCAGTCACAACATCATTGCCATGGCGACAAAAGTGCATTGTGAGTGATGTTAGTAACAGGCGCTCAGCTCAGCCCAAGCCGAAGCGAATTTCAACGAATTGCAAATCATATCATTTAGTCAACAGACATTGTCTTGCATCAAAATTCGTTTCGTTATTTTATTTATTTATTATAATTAATTTTTATTTTGATAAATCAGTCACTCAATTTAACCTAAACAATCCATTAAAAAAGTTCAATTTATATCTTATTCAAACACTAGCGACCGTATTTTATAGGCAAACCGTACAAATAGTTTAATTACAATCAAAAACTCTGATTTTAGTCAAAACATTTCTACCACTGAACCACCAAAGCAATGTGAAAAATAAAAAATTATCCGCATTTAAACCCACTTTACATTTATCTGTATTCGTAACTCCAACCCCGAGTCAACAAAATATCCCTAATTTAAAAGCTCAAGCTTTTCCTCAGCGAGGATTCTTATTAATCTCGCTTTCGTTGTTTTCGACTCTCTCTTATTCTCCCGATCGACGCGCCTGACCTCCCCCTTAATAACCTTTTCTCAATAGCGGGGGCGCTATTTCCACTTTGTAAAAAATCGTTCCCAAATTAAACTGCCTCGTACTCAATTCTTGCTCGTACAATATGCATATTATTATTACTATTGGATAGAAAACACTCTCTAGTTTCTAAAACCGTTTGAATTATATCTGTGAGTAAAACAGAACTCATTTTGTAGCAAACTTCCTGTCAGGAAGTGAGAAATCTGAAATCGATGCTCTGTTCCAGGGTCAGTTTATTAATTTGCATGGAATCTATGGGTCTACATGCACTGCATACGCCTTCCCCTAGATGTCAGTAGGCAGTGAGAATTGGAATGGGGTGTCTAGCTAGATCTGAGGCCGAATAAGACCTGTTGGAATGACGCGACCACACTCTTTCCTTTCTTCACCATGGCGCGAATCGGCCACCTGGATTGCGTTCTGAAAAGCTGTCGTTATCAACGTTAGATATCTCCGGCTCTGATGTTATTTGATATATGTGTTAAAAACATCATAAACTAGTTATATTAAACCGACTTATAGCAGTTTATATCAGTTGATTGCGATTTTCGGTATTTTGTTTGTAATGCGTTATTGTGAGTTGGACACTTCCGTGCCGCATGGCCAGCTTTGTTAGCTAATTCCACAGATGAAGACGACATTCTACAACCAAACAACGACAAAGGACAACTTGTACAAGATTCTGATGGAAGCTCATCAAATAGTAGGAACCATTTATGATATTATTTCGTATTTCTGTCGAAAAATGTTTAGACTATATTCCGCCCAGATTTCGGGCGCTGTTTCGCTATAACGTAAGCTGTATGTCGTAATAAGGTTATTTAAAAAAATCTAACACAGCGGTTGCATTAAGAACTAGTGTATCTTTCATTTGCTGTCCAACCTGTATTTTTTAGTAAAATATATGATTAGTTATTTGATTAGATGATGTGAGTGTCAGAAATATATCCGGATTATTTTGTGCTGTTTGGCTAGTATTCACATTGTTCAACCACGAATTGTACCGCTAAATATGCACATTTTCGAACAAACCATAAATGTATTGTGTAATATGATGTTATAGGACTGTCATCTGATGAAGTTTGAGAAGGTTAGTGAAAAAATTAATATATTTTGCTGGTTTATTCGCTATCGCTAACGTGCCTTGAATGAATGCGGCTGTGTGGTTGGCTATTGTAGTAAGCTAATATAATGCTATATTGTGTTTTCGCTGTAAAACACTTAAAAAATCTGAAATAATGGCTAGATTCACAAGATGTTTGTCTTTAATTTGCTGTACACCATGTATTTTTCATAAATGTTTTATGATGAGTATTTAGGTAATTTCGTTGGTCTCTGTAGTTATTCTAGCTGCTTTGGTGAGATTTTGTGATGGTGGCTGCAATGTAAAACTATGATTTATACCTGAAATATGCACATTTTTCGAACAAAACATATGCTATACAATAAATATGTTATCAGACTGTCATCTGATGAAGTTGTTTATTGGTTAGTGACTATTTATATCTTTATTTGGTCGAATTTGTGATAGCTACCTATGCAGTAAAAAAATTGTGAAAATATGCGGTTGGGTCTTTTGCTATCGTGGTTAGCTAATAGAAATACATATTGTGTTTTCCCTGTAAAACATTTTAAAAATCGGAAATGATGGCTGGATTCACAAGATGTGTATCTTTCATCTGGTGTCTTGGACTTGTGATTTCATGATATTTAGATGCTAGTATTTACTTGTGGCGCTATGCTAGGCTATGCTAGTCAGCTTTTTTACTGATGAGGGTGCTCCCGGATCCGGGATGAGTACCAAGTAGAAGTTAATTAAATTACAATCTTGATGTCCTAACCTGTCACAATGTTTGCAGGGAATATTACACTCCCGGGCGAGATGTCCTAAATTATTGCAATTGAAACATTTTCTCTTTTGACTCACCTTACCCACTTTTCTCGACTTTTTTTCTTTCTCTACCTCTATTATCCCCCCTCGGCTCCAGCAGACTCCACATATTTGGGTGGTGGTTGTACGGTTAGCTCCAGCAGCCGTATTCTCACCACTACTATTTCATCAACAGGATTACCTCTATATGCTTGGTCTACTAGAGAAGGACATAGTATTTGACTCCCACCCCCGACCAATCGGCTAACTTTTTCATCTGTGGGAGCGGAGGGCAACGTATTTTGGCTCTCTTTGGGTTTCCTCCTGTTATTCCCCTCTACTCTTTTCCTAGCTTCCGAAAGCCAGATCCTAGCTGTGTACAACCCCTGTTTATTCTGCTTCTTCACATCCTTACCACATTCCTTATGTATCTGTTATATAAGCAATTCTAGTTTTTCAACATTCATCCTCACATCAAATTCATACCGCTTACTCCATTTTGGACAGAATTCTAAGTTCCTCTTATCTTTCAGTTCCATAAAACGGTGGTCTCCCGTTAATACCGGGACCTCCTTAGAGGATTTACTACCCATGTTTGATAAATCCTTGCCGTTACTAGTAATTATGGTATTAATCACTTATCTATGTCTTTCTATTTATTTATTTATTTATTTTTCTATGTGTGTGTTCCCAGTTCTTACCGCTCTCACAATCTAGGTGTATATATTTCTATGATCTATTTATGTGCTTTTTACCGTTACCTAGTTCTAATCTATGTGTATGAATTTATATGATTCTCTTCCCTGGAAACTTTATCTATAGCGTTGTTATCGATCGGACATTAGATCTCACTTGCACATCAGTTATTACCCAGGGGATTTACCTCACTGGTTAAACTCGGGTTGTTCTTATCCAATCTCACTCCGCTACATTAAGTTTCCCTCCTACTTTTTTGGATATTATTTATATTTCTTTCAGTATTGAATAGGTTCAGTTATTCGTTCGCCTTGAATTACCTTGCCTTCTCACCAAGCCTAATTTATATCTTCACCTATTTTAATATATCTACCGCTACTTTTCATAGTCATACTACTTCCCATATACCGATAGACTATTTAGGTTAGGACTTTATTTAGGTATGTCTTTTGAATTAATGGCTGTCCTATTCGTACAAAACGACCGTCCTATCTAACAACACTTACTATATCCCACCCTTAATAACCCTCACGGCTTGCAAGGCCCGGATCCATTAAGTTCACTTATTTTTTTTTCCGGTAGTGCACCTACCCCAGGTCTTTTCGGACCTGTAACACACCACTCCTTGTATTTTGGTCATACAAGTAACCCACAATCTGTTTGGAATAGCGAAGCTCCTATTATTGATAAATTCTTAACACGTTTAGAACTTCAAATCAAAGATAACTTACATTATTCCCCCCAAATTCGAGAATAAATACTATTTACCTGGCGTCTTGGAGACTGGGAAAGCAATGCCGGTTGGATTCCGTCACCGTCTCTGTCGACCTTAGATATATACACTGCTCAAAAAAATAAAGGGAACACTTAAACAACACAATGTAACTCCAAGTCAATCACACTTCTGTGAAATCAAACTGTCCACTTAGGAAGCAACACTGATTGACAATACATTTCACATGCTGTTGTGCAAATGGAATAGACAACAGGTGGAAATTATAGGCAATTAGCAAGACACCCCCAATAAAGGAGTGGTTCTGCAGATGGTGACCACAGACCACTTCTCAGTTCCAATACTTCCTGGCTGATGTTTTGGTCACTTTTGAATGCTGGCGGTACTTTCACTCTAGTGGTAGCATGAGACGGAGTCTACAACCCACACAAGTGGCTCAGGTAGTGCAGCTCATCAAGGATGGCACATCAATGCGAGCTGTGGCAAGAAGGTTTGCTGTGTCTGTCAGCGTAGTGTCCAGAGCATGGAGGGGCTACCAGGAGACAGGCCAGTACATCAGGAGACGTGGAGGAGGCCGTAGGAGGGCAACAACCCAGCAGCAGGACCGCTACCTCCGCCTTTGTGCAAGGAGGAGCACTGCCAGAACCCTGCAAAATTACCTCCAGCAGGCCACAAATGTGCATGTGTCTGCTCAAATGGTCAGAAACAGACTCCATGAGGGTGGTATGAGGGCCCGACGTCCACAGGTGGGGGTTGTGCTTACAGCCCAACACCGTGCAGGACGTTTGGCATTTGCCAGAGAACACCAAGATTGGCAAATTCGCCACTGGCACCCTGTGCTCTTCACAGATGAAAGCAGGTTCACACTGAGCACATGTGACAGACGTGACAGAGTCTGGAGACGCAGTGGAGAACGTTTTGCTGCCTGTAACATCCTCCAGCATGACCGGTTTGGCGGTGGGTCAGTCATGGTGTGGGGTGGCATTTCTTTGGGGGGCCGCACAGCCCTCCATGTGCTCGCCAGAGGTAGCCTGACTGCCATTAGGTACCGAGATGAGATCCTCAGACCCCTTGTGAGACCATATGCTGGTGCGGTTGGCCCTGGGTTCCTCCTAATGCAAGACAATGCTAGACCTCATGTGGCTGGAGTGTGTCAGCAGTTCCTGCAAGAGGAAGGCATTGATGCTATGGACTGGCCCACCCGTTCCTCAGACCTGAATCCAATTGAGCACATCTGGGACATCATGTCTCGCTCCATCCACCAACGCCACGTTGCACCACAGACTGTCCAGGAGTTGGCGGATGCTTTAGTCCAGGTCTGGGAGGAGATCCCTCAGGAGACCATCCGCCACCTCATCAGGAGCATGCCCAGGCGTTGTAGGGAGGTCATACAGGCACGTGGAGGCCACACACACTACTGAGCCTCATTTTGACTTGTTTTAAGGACATTACATCAAAGTTGGATCAGCCTGTAGTTTGGTTTTCCACTTTAATTTTGAGTGTGACTCCAAATCCAGACCTCCATGGGTTGATAAATTTGATTTCCATTGATAATTTTTGTGTGATTTTGTTGTCAGCACATTCAACTATGTAAAGAAAAAAGTATTTAATGAGAATATTTCATTCATTCAGATCTAGGATGTGTTAATTTAGTGTTCCCTTTATTTTTTTGAGCAGTGTATATACCGACCTGTTATTTAAACCTCAATTCAGAGGCCAGGACTTTAAATAACGGGTCCAAACCCGACCGTGCACGGATTTCGGCGTACTATCTTCGGACGACAAAGGCAAGGTTTGGAAATCCGGCTCGAAGGACCAATTGTCATGGGAATTTAATAATTCCTTTATGAGCTCATTAATTAAAATCACTCTGTCTGTTTCTAAGAATTTGTAAGATCCTTATTAACATAAAATAGACAGGGAACAGTCTTATTAAAAATAGATAATAGTATTTATTCTCGGAGCACGCTCCCATTTAACCATAAACAACAGTTTATATACAAAATATGACGTCATTGGTTACAGAATAAATCTCCTCCTCTTGACCAAGATAAAACAGGTTCGAAAGTTCATTCCAACTCACCAGCGCACACACATGACACACAATATCATTTATTCTCCTGAAGGCTCACTATATTTATTACCACTTTAGCAGACAACTCAAAATAATGGAAGACCTAAAAAGTTACTCACTGCCTTATCTAAACATCTCAGGGCTAAGTTGGGTCAGTTCAACCATAGTTTAACGATCCTTTTTGTTTACTTTACAACCCACAGCACAAACCTCTCTAACTAAGTTGGAATGGTGTTTAATATGTTTTAATTCCCCCTTGTTCATACTACATAATCCCTTCCTTATGAATTAACATTATTAATCAGATATAATAAGACAGGGTACAGTTTAAATTAGTTATAGTTTTATCTAAATGTAGAAATTGTTTAGTCATTATTCATAAAATTGCTAACAGCATGTTCCTCACAAAGAAGGCAAATGATGCCACTGAGCCAGATGTCTATGTGTCAGGGGAAAAGATCCAGGTGGTACCTTGGCATCATACTTGACTTCAACCTCTTTTAACTTCTTATGGCTGCAGCCCGGCGTCGGTACACTTATGACAACAGCCACTTCAAGTGCAGGGCGCGAAATTCAAAAGATCTTTTTTTTAAAATATTTAACTTTCACAAATTAACTTCTTATGGCTGCAGCCCGACGTCGGTACACTTATGACAACAGCCAGCTCAAAGTGCAGGGCGCGAAATTCAAAAGATATATTTTTTAAATATTTAACTTTCACACATTAACAAGTCCAATACAGCATATGAAAGGTACACATCTTGTGAATCAAGCCAACATGTCCGATTTTTAAAATGTTTTACAGGGAAGACACAATATGTAAATCTATTAGCTAACCACGTTAGCAAAAGACACCACTTTTTTTACTCCATCAGTTTTTTACTCCATCAGTAGCTATCACAAATTCGACCAAATAAAGATATAAATAGCCACTAACCAAGAAACAACTTCATCAGATGACAGTCTGATAACATATTTATTGTATAGCATATGTTTTGTTAGAAAAATGTGCATATTTCAGGTATAAATCATAGTTTACATTGCAGCTACAATCAGAAATTGCACCGAAAGCAGACAGAAAAATTACAGACACCAACGCCAAATAACTAAATACTCATCATAAAACATTTCTGAAAAATACATAGTGTACAGCAATTGAAAGACAGGCATCTTGTGATTCCAGACAATATTTCCGATTTATCAAGTGTTTTACAGCGAAAACACAATATAGCGTTATATTAGCTTAGCACAATAGCAAACATAACAACAGCATTGATTCAAGGCAAAAATAGCGATAACGTATAAACCACCAAAATATATTAATTGTTTCACTAACCTTCTCAGAATTCTTCAGATGACAGTCCTGTAACATCATATTACACAATGCATATAGAGTTTGTTCGAAAATGTGCATATTTAGCGGCACAAATCGTGCTTATACAATGAGAATAGTGTCCAAAATCTCAAGCAATCTGTCCGGCGCCATCTTGGAAAGGCACCTATTCTTATCGAAAACTATTCATAAACTTGACTAAAAAAATACAGGTTGGACAGCAATTGAAAGACAAATTAGTTCTTAATGCAATCGCTGAATTACATTTTTAAAATTAACGTTACTGCGCAATACAGGGTGCGATAAAGCAAGGCTACACTGCAAGTAATGGCGTCTTATGCATTTTACTTTTTCCAACAGAACAATGAATTATCAGCATAAATAGTTCTTACTTTTTGATGAACTCCCATCAGAATCTTGGGAAAGGTGTCCTTTGTCCAAAAGAATCGTTGCTAGGTTGGAGAACGTCGTCTTCAACGTTGCAATTAGCAGTAAACAATAGCCATGTGGGCCAGAGATACCCAACTTCCTACAACGTCACGAAAATAAATACCCGAAAATCGCAATATACTGACATAAACTGATATAATTCGGTTTAAAATAACAACATTACGATGTCTTCAACACCTATATCGAATAAAAACAGAGCCGGATATATCTAGGAGCTAAAACGGGAGCTTCTAAAATGACATGCCAAGACCCTCCCTGCGTCAGAGCGAAGAGTGGTAAGATGGGACGCTTCGGTTCCAAGCAATTTATAACCTTTGGGAACTACGTAGAAACTCCATTTCAAGTCTCCCTATTCGCTGACACCCAGGGGAAGGCGTATGCAGTGCATCTCAACCAATAGAGGACAGGCAAATTAATACACAGGTCCCAGAACAGCCAGCAAAATTCTGCATTCTGACATACACATAGGAAAATTGCTCTAAGTCCAGTTCTGTTTCACCCACAGATATAATTCAAACGGTTTTAGAAACTAGAGAGTATTTTCTATCCAATAGTAATAATAATATGCATATTGTACGAGCAAGAATTGAGTACGAGGCCTTTTTGAAATGGGCACCTTTTATCCTGTTTGGGCTGCAAGCCCGACACCGGTACACTTATGACAACAGCCAGCTCAAAGTGCAGGGCGCGAAATTCAAAATATATATTTTTTAAATATTTAACTTTCACACATTAACAAGCCCAATACAGCATATGAAAGGTACACATCTTGTGAATCAAGCCAACATGTCCGATTTTTAAAATGTTTTACAGGGAAGACAAAATATGTAAATCTATTAGCTAACCACGTTAGCAAAAGACACCACTATTCTTACTCCATCAGTTTCTTACTCCATCACTAGCTATCACAAATTCGACCAAATAAAGAAATAAATAGCCACTAACCAAGAAAAAACTTCATCAGATGACAGTCTGATAACATATTTATTGTATAGCATATGTTTTGTTCGAAACATTTGCATATTTCAGGTATAAATCATAGTTTACATTTCAGCTACAATCAGAAATTGCACCGAAAGCAGCCATAATATTTACAGACACCAACGTCAAATACCTAATTACTCATCATAAAACATTTCTGAAAAATACATAGTGTACAGCAATTGAAAGACAGGCATCTTGTGATTCCAGACAATATTTCCGATTTATTAAATGTTTTACAGCGAAAACAAAATGTAGCGCTATATTAGCGTAGCCACAATAGCCAGAAACACTTGGGCGCCCACGACCAGTTCACATGCACGACAGATATTAGAAATAGCATCATAAAATGTTTCTTACTTTTGGTGATCTTCCGTCAGAATGTTGGACAAGGTGTCCTTTGTCCAGAAGAGTCGTTGTTTTGATCTGGAACGGCAAATATCCCTCTTCATTTAGCATGGGCACTTGCCAAGTGGTACGGATCTCTCCAACGTAAACAAAGTCAGAGAACGGAACACGGCAAAACTCCCGAAAAAATTTCAATAATCTGATTAAACTATATTGAAAAAACATACGTTACTATGATATGGTCACATGTATCAAATAAAATCTAAGACGGAGATGTTAGTCGTTCATAACGACAGCTAAACAGAAGGCAATCCCACTGTCTAAGTCGCGCGCTTCAGAGTACCGGAAGTGGACGGTCACGTCAAAGAAATAGCTTTTATTCCACCTCAGACCAAGATAAACACAAAATTTCTTCTCTCACAGCCTCTTGACACCCAGAGGAAGGCGTAAGAAGTGTACGTAGACTCTTACGTATCATGACCATGTATAGGCAGGAAGTTGAACAGAGCATATATTTCTGACATTCCACTTCCTGGTCAGGAAAAGTGCTGCATAATGAGTTCTGTTTCACTCAGAGAAATAATTCAAACGGTTTTAGAAACTAGAGAGTGTTTTCTATCCAATAGTAATAATAATATGCATATTGTACGAGCAAGAATTGAGTACGAGGCCGTTTGAAATGGGCATCTTTTATCTGGCTACTCAATACTTTCCCTTGCAGCCATAACAGGTTATCTGGCTACTCAATACTGCCCCTTGAGCCCAAACAGGTTAACAAGTCCAATACAGCATATGAAAGGTACACATCTTGTGAATCCAGCCAACATGTCCGATTTTTTAAATGTTTTACAGGGAAGACACAATATGTAAATCTATTAGCTAACCACGTTAGCAAAAGACACCACTTTTTTTACTCCACCAGTTTTTTACTCCATCAGTAGCTATCACAAATTCGACCAAATAAAGAAATAAATAGCCACTAACCAAGAAACAACTTCATCAGATGACAGTCTGATAACATATTTATTGTATAGCATATGTTTTGTTAGAAAAATGTGCATATTTCAGGTATAAATCATAGTTTACATTGCAGCTACAATCAGAAATTGCACCGAAAGCAGCCATAATAATTACAGACACCAACGTCAAATACCTAATTACTCATCATAAAACATTTCTGAAAAATACATAGTGTACAGCAAATGAAAGACAGGCATCTTGTGATTCCAGCCAATATTTCCGATTTATTAAGTGTTTTACAGCGAAAACAAAATGTAGCGTTATATTAGCTTACCACAATAGCCAGAAACACTTGGGCGCCGACGACTAGTTCACATCTACGACAGATATATGAAATAGCATCATAAAATGTTTCTTACTTTTGCTGATCTTCCATCAGAATGTTGGACAAGGTGTCCTTTGTCCAGAACAATCGTTGTTTGGATTTAGAACGGCAACTTTCCCTCTTCATTTATCAAGCACACTAGCCAAGTGGCACGACGCTCTCCATGTCAACAAACGGAAGAGAACGGAACACGGCAAAACTCCCGAAAAATTTTCAATAATCTGATGAAACTATATCGAAAAAACATACTTTACTATGATATGGTGACATGTATCAAATAAAATCAAAGCCGGAGATAGTAGTCGCCTATAACGGCAGCTAAACAAAAGGCAATCCCACTGTCCACCTCGCGCTCTTCAGAGTACCGAAAATGGTGGACACGTCATTCCAAGATGATGTGTTCCATCTCAGACCAAGATAATCACCTAATTTCTTCTCTCACAGCCTCTTGACACCCAGGGGAAGGTGTATGACGTGCATGTATACTAATAGGTCTCGTGCCCATTTATAGGCAGGAAGAAGAACAGAGCCTCGATTTCAGACTTTCCACTTCCTGGTCAGGAAGTGTGCTGCAGAATGAGTTCTGTTTCACTCAGAGAAATAATTCAAACGGTTTTAGAAACTAGAGAGTGTTTTCTATCCAATAGTAATAATAATATGCATATTGTACGAGCAAGAATTGAGTACGAGGCCGTTTGAAATGGGCACCTTTTATCTGGCTACTCAATACTGCCCCTTGCAGCCCAAACAGGTTAAAAAGTAGGTGAAAAAGGTAACTTTTGAATAACCAAATTCAACCTAGCTAATTTGCGATATACTCTACCGCTCAAAAGTTTGGGGTCACTTAGAAATTGTCCTTGTTTTTGAAAGAAAAGCACATTGGTTGTGCAAACAGGCTCTCAAAGTGCTTGATAAGAAGCCCAATAGCCATCATCACTGTTACATCCTCAGAAAACATGAGCTCCTGAGTTTAAAAAATATTGTGCAATACACTGACGCATGTCTTGTATTCAAGATCCTAAATGGCCTGGCTCCCCCTCCACTCTACACTTTTGATTAACAGAAAACCCAAACTTATGACTGTCACATCAACTCCTGCCACACCCTCTACTGCTCAACCTGTGTCTCCTTGACCCCCTCTCTCTCTCTCTCTCTCTCTCTCTCTCTCTCTCTCTCTCTCTCTCTCTCTCTCTCTCTCTCTCTCTCTCTCTCTCATTGTGTGATTGTGTGATTGTGTGGGTGGAGACAGATGTGCTGGAGTCAGAGCTGATCCCCACCAGCTGCAACCTGTTCCATAATCAAGACCTCTACAAATACTCAACCCTGCCACTTCCACGCTGCCAGATCGTAATCTCTGCTCAGTCAGTATATGCTTCTAACCGTTTGTTACTGTTAGATCCTGTTATCCTGTTCTGCCTGTTTTCCTTGCCTGACGCTGTTTTCCTCTCCGCTACAGTTCCACCCGCTCTGACTCTGGTATCTGTCTCCAGTTCCACGTCTCGTCATCCTGCTACTCTGTCCTGGATTCCCCACTCTACTACTCCCTTGGATTCCTCTCCGGACCTGCTTACCCTGTCCCAACCCCTCTCGCTCCAGCCTCAGCACCTGGTTCCCTGCAACCCACCCGAGCTTCCCCTGGCCTGCACTCCATCTTCCCCCTGTGTTTCAATAAATACCTTGGTTACTTCATCCCAGTTTCCTCATCTGAGTCTGCTCTTGGGTTCCCAAGTTCCACTCCGCATAACAATGGCAGCAGATCCACAAGGTCTGCCATGAGAGGTGACTGTATAGTTCCCTTAAGGAAAAGCTTCCCATTTCTGGAATACCCTGCCATCAGACACACACAACTGTACCACCTATCACACCTTCAAAAATAACATGAAGACATGGCTAAAGGCCAATCAGACTAGTGAAAATCATCCCTAGCTGTGTTGTCGCTTTCCATGTTGTCTGTAACTGGTGAGGCATGGAAACACTTTGCTGCTTTTATGTATTTTGTTTTGTTGCTTTTTGCGTGCTAAGTGTTGCTTGTTCTATGTTGCTCTGCATGTACTCACTGCTCCTAGATTGTCTGTATTGTAATTGTTTTTAATAACCTGCCCAGGGACTGCGTTTGAAAATTAGCCGGCTGGCTAATACCGACACTGTTACTGAAATGTTGATTAATGTGCACTGTCCCTGTGAAAATAAAAATAAACTCAAACTGCAATCCACCTTAATGACTGGACATTGTTCTACATAATGGAAACAGATTATAATGCTAGAATACATTAACTAACCGCTCAAATTCACTGGTGTTACCTAAACTATAAAACCCAGCAACAATCATCAGAAATGATCACAGAACGTTTCCGATTCAACTATTCAGACCTCTACTGTAAATGTCCCACTGAATCCCTTACAGCCCGATATAGCCCAGCGAGCACGACTCGCTTTCACCAAGTCTTGTATTCTTACCAGTAGGAAAAAACGACATATAACCCATTCTCAACAATGTTCAGCGTTTACTGTACCTCTATCGTAAGGTTAAAAACAAACTTGACAACTTTTTTTTGTCTTTCGGCTTCACACTTATGAAATGTCCAAGACTTTAAAAGTAACATGTAATGCGCCAAATTTATAAAATACATCAGTCAATCCATAAGAGAAAAAAACACATTTCAGTGGGCACAGCTCTATCGCAATTACCTATCCACTATTATTAGAATTCATTTAGGTAACATTTAGGCAACATTTAGGTAACTGTCTCTTCTTTGATTTAGTAATTTAAATACAACTCCATTCTCAATATGTTATTCCAGCAGACCATTTAGGTAACAGACAATGTATTACATGAAAATTGCCTCACTATTTATGTTGAATCAATTTGCCTTTCAATTTGAACTAAGCATGCTATTAAAACATTCAGTTTATATTTTAAACAAGCACTGGCGGCAGAATCTGTCCAGGCCAAACATACCAATACTTGAATTACAATCAGAAGCCCAGATTTTAGTCAATACAATAGACCCAATGCTATTGAAATGATAAGGAAATCCCGCAAATAACCCAATTTGCAATTGTCTGTAGTCGTAACATCAGGCACATAATAACGACACAATTCCCAAAAAATAGCCTTAATTAAAGGTCCAAGCATTTCTCTGCAGAGATTTTCACATGCGCAAAAGGAATCGACATTCATTCACTAGGAAACAGATCTTGAATTTTTAATAAAAGCAGATTATGTTTTCTCATGCAACATATTTCAATTACTTTACTACGTCACATTAATCCTGCAATGATATTTCGTTTGATGAATACCCTAGGCTTTGTACGACGTTATAAATTACATTGAGATTCCATCTTAATTCACTCTAACTTTATGGAAAAAGGTTTATTCAATAAATAAAGCAACTCCTCCCATACTGGGAAATCATTATAATAATTCAGGGCTTAAGGGCAGTTTTATTTCAAATGTAGTACCCGGACAGAGAAAATACAATAAGCGTTTTATAGTTACATCGTTATGGTAAATTAACAAAAAGTGGACACACTCCAATCAGTTTCTGAGACAATTGTCCAGACTTTGTAGACAGTTTAATAATGCTTAAACCTCATCTTTATCAAATTATCCATTAAAGAGACCAACTCAAAACCTACGTACATCTACGTATAGGTTGTTTAAGTTGCATTTTATTGCATTTTATTCCCAATATTACTTTATCAAATCTCCAGTAACCGATTATACACACATACTGTAGAATTCATCACATATTCATATCAAACCGGCCCGTAAATGGATCCTCAATGGTTCTCTAACCTCCCAGAAACCACCGCAAAATCAAGCACCCCAGCAACTATAGACCATCCGCTGCTTTCTAAAATATCATCCCACTCTCAATACCACCCCGTGATATTCTATGATGGGCAGTGATTGAACGGAACCCTAAGATAACGTTATATCAAAGCGTATTAACCAAATGTATTATTATACAAATGTATATATCTTATTTACACACTCACACAACTCTCATATCACATTCACACAATGTCACTCCCAAACATACCTAATCAATTAGTTGCTTTCAACAATTTTTCTACAGTCTTCTCACCTTTTATGAACCATTAACCCCACCCACAAGGTGTTTAAACAACAACAATAAATAAGAATAAAATAACTTATTTATAACTCAAAAATGATCCTAAGACAATCTTTGTACCCCGGTGATGTACAGCTTTCATGGAAATATGAACAAAGGATGATGTTTCACTTTTTCTAATGGTAGGGTCACTCTAGGAAAAGTAATCAAATTTCAAGTTGTTAAAAAAAATAAATGTTTTTCTTCTGCTGTTAAACATAGTGGAGGGTCATGTTTTACCCTTAAGACAACACAAGGGTTAAATCAGCTTATTATACACATTTCTATATCTTATTATCCAAACTTCAGATTAATCCTTATTTCCACACGTACTCAACTCTTATTCACATTTACACAGTACTGTTCCCAAAACATACTTAATCAATTAGTTGTTTTCTACAATATTTTTTATAACTTGCAAGAATATTTTCTCGTTTCTGTCTCGGGGTTAGGTCCTGAGATAACGCAACTCATATATTTATATCTTACAATACTAACCCATGGTACAGGATCTCATAACCTTAAAACAGCAGTAACCTCAGGACTTATTTCTAAAATGGGGTCTCTAACCCACACAGGTTTTTTTTGCTGGACTCTGTTTAATGTGATTTCCCCTACACAGTAAAATACAGACTGGAGCTGCGAAAATACATGATGTAGCAGGTGACCTGAGAATGAAGTCTTAACTAATCCACACAGGTCTTGTTTCCATCCAGTCCACAAAGGTTTTGATGGTCATCCGCCCCCCAAGGTGCTGGTCATACATCAGGTCCACACAGATTTAGATGCTCAAGTTATTTTGGTCATAACTAGTTTCCACAGGTTTGGATGCTAACGTCAATTGGCCTTAACTAGTTCATACTGATCCTAGTCGTCATCCGATACACATAGAATTGGAAGTTAAAGTCAGATGGCAGTTCCCTCGGAACCCCATTGTACATTATTATTTTTTTATTTTTTTTTATTGTTTCCAAGAAATGTCAGTCTCACATTATTTAAGTGTTCAGAACACCATAACCACCCACCTGACACCCTCCTTCAGATCTTAGGCAGGTCCCTGGCTTCTCCTTCAGTGGAGTGAAGAAATGTGGCCCCGTACACGGTTAAACCCAGGTCCTCAGGAGCCATCAGCAGATGGAGTTTGGTGTCCCATCTGGGTCGCCAAATATTGTGGTGAAAATTCTAACCAAGTGAGAGAGACTTTGTCATTTCTTCAAACAATCATCTTTATTCAATATCGATGAATTATTGCAATAATGAGACTAGACTAGACGTGCTTCTACACCTGCATTGCTTGCTGTTTGTGGTTTTAGGCTGGGTTTCTGTACAGCACTTTGAGATATCAGCTGATGTACGAAGGGCTATATAAATACATTTGATTTGATTTGATTAGTCTGTTGGGCCGAGAGCCTAACCTTTACAGACAATGCAGAGATTTTATATGGCTGACACTAAAATCCTTGGTCAGGGCTGTTTCCACCCGTCCCATGCTGACCGGGGCGGCATCACAAGCCATCCAGGGTTCATCCTGTGGTCATCTAAACCAGGTGTCGTTTTAACCTGACCCCGGCTTTCCCAGATGCCAGGATGATTAGAACATTGAGGGATTGTTCCAAACTCTTCCAGGCTATCTGTATCTCGGGTCACACACACCACATCTTGTCTATGGAATGCAAACTTTAGGTTTTTATCACCAAGTCATTGTCAGCTCAAGCTATCTATATCAAAACCCATTTATTGACAATGCGTCCAGACTAACTGCAGTAAGCTAGAGTGGAGACCATAAAAACAGCATTAGTAGGACAGAAATATCTTACTATTAGTTAAATATTAATTGTTAAACATTAACATCAAATGAATCAGGTAAATACGTACTTTTCTATCACACTCCTTACATACTCCTTATATAACCCTCGACTAATTTCAAATATTGTTGTGTTACAGACTGAATTCAAAATTCATTAAATATTTTTTTTGCCCTCAACCATCTACACACAATACACCATCATTTTAAAAATTTTACTAGGCAAGTCAGTTGAGGACAAATCCTTATTTTCAATGATGGCCTAGGAACAGTGGATTAACTGCCTTGTTCAGGGGCAGAATGATAGATTTTTACCTTGTCAGCTCAGGGATTCGATCTTTGTAACGATCATCTTCGGGAGAAAGAGAGGAGGACCAAAGCGCAGCGTGGTAAGTGTTCATGTCTTTTTAATAAATCCAAAACTGAACACAGGAACAAAAACAATAAACGATGTGAACAAACGAAACAGTACCGTGTGGCGACAAACACTGACACGGAAACAAACACCCACAAACCAAAAGTGAAATCCAGGCTACCTAAGTATGTTTTCTCAATCAGGGACAACGATTGACAGCTGCCTCTGATTGAGAATCATACCAGGCCGAACACAAAACCCCAACATAGAAAAACACACATAGACTGCCCACCCCAACTCACGCCCTGACCATACTAAATAAAGACAAAACAAAGGAAATAAAGGTCAGAACGTGACAGTACCCCCCCCAAAGGTGCGGACTCCGGCTGCAAAACCTGAACCTATAGGGGAGGGTCTGGGTGGGCGTCTGTCCGCGGTGGCGGCTCTGGCGCAGGACGTGGACCCCACTTCACCATAGTTTTTGTCCGCCTCAACCGCCCCCGTTGCCTCTTACGAGCGGCGATCCTTGCCGCCGACCTCCGACTGGGGACCCTAGCCATGGGTCCCGAATGGACGGGAGATTCCGGCAGAACCGGAGTGAAGGACGACTCCGGCAGCGCCGGACAGGCGGGAGACTCCGGCAGCGCCGGAGTGAAGGGCAATTCCGGCATCGCCGACGTGACAGGCAGCTCTGGCAGCTCCTGGCTGACTGACGGCTCTGGCGGCTCCTGGCTGACTGACGGCTCTGGCGGCTCCTGGCTGACTGACGGCTCTGGCGGCTCCTGGCTGACTGACGGCTCTGGCGGCTCCTGACTGGCGGGCGGCTCTGGCGGCTCCTGACTGGCGGGCGGCTCTGGCGGCTCCTGACTGGCGGGCGGCTCTGGCGGCTCCTGACTGGCGGGCGGCTCTGGCGGCTCCTGACTGGCGGGCGGCTCTGGCTTCTCCTGACTGGCGGGCGGCTCTGGCGGCTCCTGACTGGCGGGCGGCTCTGGCGGCTCCTGACTGGCGGGCGGCTCTGGCTTCTCCTGACTGGCGGGCGGCTCTGGCGGCTCCTGACTGGCGGGCGGCTCTGGCGGCTCCTGACTGGTGGGCGGCTCTGGCGGCTCCTGACTGACGGACGGCTCTAGCGGATCAGGACAGACGGGCGGCTCTGACGGCTCTGGACAGACGGGCAGCTCAGGCGGCGCTGGACAGACGGGCAGCTCAGGCGGCGCTGGACAGACGGGCAGCTCAGGCGGCGCTGGACAGACGGGCAGCTCAGGCGGTGCTGGACAGACGGGCAGCTCAGACGGCGCTGGACAGACGGGCAGCTCAGGCAGCGCTGGACAGACGGGCAGCTCAGGACGGACGGGAGACTCTGGCAGCGCTGGAGAGGAGGAAGGCTCTGGCAGCGCTGGACAGGCGGGAGCACCTGTAGGGAGGAGACAGAGAGACAGCCTGGTGCGTGGGGCTGCCACAGGACCCACCAGGCTGGGGAGACCTCCAGGAGGCTTGGTGTTAGGAGGAGGCACCTGAAGGACCGGGCTGTGGGGGGGCACTGGAGCTCTGGTGCGCATCCTTGGCACCACTCCCCCAGGCTGGATAACTACTCTAGCCCGGACCCTCCAGAGTGCAGGCACATGTTGAACCGGGCTGTGGGTAAGCACTGGAGATCTAGGGCCTACTACGCGCACCTCTCCCTTAGGCTCCACTCCCACATTTGCCCGGTACGAGCGGAGCGCAGGCATAGGACGCACTGCACCCTCCCAGCGCCCCGGAGACACAGCACGCAGAGCCGGCGCAGGATACCCTGGACCGAAACGGCGTACCGGAGACCAGACACGCTGAGCAGGCACCATACGCCCTGGCTGGATGCCCACACTCGCATGACACTTTCGGGGGGCTGCCCTGCTTAACCGCATAACACGGTGCCTGACCAGTAACGCGCTGCTTATAATAAGCACGAGGAGTGAGCTCAGGTCTGCTACCTGGCTTAGCCACACTCCCCGTGTGCCCCCCAAAACCACAATTTTTTTGGGGGGGCTGCCTCTCGTACCTGTCGCGCTGCCGTGCTGCCTCCATTCGCCGGTATCCCTCCTCACACTGCTCCAGAGAATCCCAGGCGGGCTCTGGCACTCTCCCTGGGTCGACCGACCACCTGTCTATCTCCTCCCAAGTAGTAACATAGTCCAGATCTTGCTCCCATGTCCAGGAGTCCTGTGATCGCTGCTGCTGCCCGTTACCACGCTGCTTGGTCCTTTTGTGGTGGGTGTTTCTGTAACGATCGTCTTCGGGAGAAAGAGAGGAGGACCAAAGCGAAGCATCGTAAGTGTTCATGTATTTTTAATAAATCCAAAACTGAACACAGGACCAAAAACAATAAACGATGTGAACAAACGAAACAGTACCGTGTGGCGACAAACACTGACACGGAAACAAACACCCACAAACCAAAAGTGAAACCCAGGCTACCTAAGTATGATTCTCAATCAGGGACAACGATTGACAGCTGCCTCTGATTGAGAATCATAATCATAGGCCGAACACAAAACCCCAACATAGAAAAACACACATAGACTGCCCACCTCAACTCACGCCCTGACCATACTAAATAAAGACAAAACAAAGGAAATAAAGGTCGGAACGTGACAATCTTGTAACCTTTCGGTTACTAGCCCAACCCTCTAACCACTAGGGTACCTGCAACCCCATGGCTGGTGACCCATAATGACAAAATTAAAACATGTTTATAGAAATGTTTGCAAATTTATTGAAAAGGAAATACAGAAATATCCATTTACATAATATTCACACCCCTGAGTAATCTTTGGCTGTGATTACAGCTGTGCATTTTTCTGGGTAAGTCTCTAAGAGCTTTGCACACATGGATTGTACAATTCTTGCCCATTATTATTTTAAAAATTCTGCAAGCGCTGTCAAATTGGTTGTTGGTCATTGCTAGACAACCATTTTCAAGTTTTGCCTTAGATTTTCAACTAGATATCAAGTCAAAACTGTAACTCTGACATTTAGGAACATTCACATCTTTTTTGTAAGCAACTTCAGTGTAGATTTGGCCTTGTGTTTTAGGTTATTGTCCTGCTGTCACGCCCTGACCTTAGAGATCTATTTTATATCTCTATTTTGGTTGGTCAGGGCGTGAGTTGGGGTGGGCATTCTATGTTGTGTTCTATGTTGTCTAGTTCTATGTGTTTGGCCGGGTGTGGTTCTCAGAGGCAGCTGTCTATCGTTGTCTCTGATTGAGAACCATACTTACGTAGGTAGCCTTTTCCCACCTGTGTTTGTGGGTAGTTGTTTTCTGTTTTGTACCTGACAGAACTGTTTCGTTTTCATTCTTCCTCGTTGTTATTTTGTTTAGTGTTCAGTTTTGATTAAATTTATAACATGAACACTTACCACGCTGCGTTTTGGTCACCTTCTTCCCAGGACGATTTTTACACTTGCTGAAAGGTGAATTTATCTCCCAGTGTCTGGTGGAAAGCAGACCGAGGTTTTCCTTTAGGATTTTGCCTGTGCTTAGCTCCATTTTGTTTCTTTTTTATTCTGAAAAACTCCCGAGTCCTTAATGATTACACGCATACCTATAACATGATGAGGCCACCACTATACTTCAAAATATGGAGAGTGGTACTCAGTAATGTGTTGCATTGGATTTGCCCTAAACATAACACTTTGTATTCAGGACAAAAAGTGAATTGCTTTGCCACATTTTTTTTGCTGTATTACTTTAGTGCCTTGTTGCGAACTGGATGCATGTTTTGGAAAAAATATTTTTTTTGTACAGGCTTCCTTCTTTTCACTCTGTCAAATAGGTTAGTATTGTGGAGTAACTGCAATGTTGCTGATCAATCCTCAGTTTTTCTCCTATCACAGCCATTAAACACTGTAACATTTTAAATTTCACTATTGGCCTCATGGTGAAATCCCTGAGCAGTTTCCTTCCTCTCTGACAAATGAGTTAGGAGGGACGCCTGTATATTTGTAGTGACTGGGTGTATTGATACACCATCCAAAGTGTAATCAATAACTTCACCATCCTCACAGGAATTTTACTACCAATAAGTCCCTTTGTGAGGCATTGGAAAACTCTACTGAGGGACCTTACAGATAATTGTATGTGTGGGGTACAGAGATGAGTCAGTCATTCAAAAATCATGTTAGACACTATTATTGCACATAGAGTGAGTCCGTGCAACTCATTATGTGACTTGTTAAGCAAATGTGTACTCCTGAACTTATTTAGGCTTGCCAGAACAAATGGGTTGAATACTTATTGACTCAAGACATTTCAGATTTCCATTTTTAATTAATTTGTAAAAATGCCCAAAAAACATAATTCCACTTTGACATTATGGGGTATTGTGTGTCGGCCAGTGACAACAAATCTCAATTGAATGAATTTTCAATTCAGGCTATAACACAACAAAATGTGGAAAGAGTCAAGGATTGTGAAAAGTTTCTGAAGCCTGCGTGACTCCAGAGAATGTTTTAAGCTTTAAGAGGTCAACTGTTGGTTGCCAGCACGTTGTGGGTCTGCGTAGGCCAATCCTTGAATGGCCTACGCAGGCACACAGCTTCTGCAGGTCAAAAATGTGTCTTGTTCCAGGAATTCAAGACACTAGTAGCTTCCTGGTAGCAAGTGGATGTTATTCTGGTTACTATGTTATTGTTACAATGATCAACCGGTAATGTGAGTTGAGCAACTTTCCAGAAAATGAGAGACAGACAACTATTGAGATTACTTTTATATGTCTCTATGTACTATTTAATCGACATACAGTATTAAAGGTAATACACAACATCCGTACCACCAGCCATTTTTGCTTGTTGAATTACATTCTCAACGTTGACCATTAAAGCATTTCTGTATTGGATATTGATTTGTTTTATTTCTTATATATTTCTTATATACGGTTATATAAGTTTCCATACACTTAGGTTGGAGTCATTAAAACTTGTTTTTCAGCCACTCCACAAATTTCTTGTTAACAAACCATAGCTTTGGCAAGTCGGTTAGGACATCTTCTTTGTGCATGACAAGTCATTTTTCCAGCAATCGTTTACAGACAGATTATTTCACTTATAGTTCACTGTGTCACAATTCCAGTGGGTCAGAAGTTTACATACACTAAGTTGACTGTGCCTTTAAACAGTTTGGAAAATTCCAGAAAATCATGTAATGGCTTTAGAAGCTTCTGTTAGGCTAATTGACATAATTTGAGTCAATTGGAGGTGTACCTGTGGATGTATTTCAAAGCCTACCTTCAAACTCAGTGCCTTTTTGCTTGACATCATGGGGAAAATCAAAAGAAATCAGCCAAGACCTCAGAAAAACTATTGTACACCTCCACAAGTCTGGTTCATCCTTGGGAGCAATTTCCAGATGCCTGAAGGTACCACGTTCATCTGTGCAAACAATAGTACACCAGTATAAACAACATGGGACCACGCAGCCTTCATACCGCTCAGGAAGGAGATGCGTTCTGTCTCCTAGAGATGAACGTACTTTGGTGCGAAAAGTGCAAATCAATCCCAGATCAACAGCAAAGGACCTTGTGAAGATGCTGGAGGAAACAGGTGCAAAAGTATCTATATCCACAGGAAAACGAGCCCGATATCGACATAACCTGATAGGCCGCTCATTAAGGAAGAAGCCACTGTTCCAAAACCGCCATAAAAAAGCCAGACTACGGTTTGCAACTGCACATGGGGACAAAGATCGTACTTTTTGGAGAAATGTCCTCTGGTCTGATGAAACAAAAATAGAACTGTTTGGCCATAAAGACCATCATTATGTTTGGAGGAAAAAGGGGGAGGCTTGCATCCCAACCGTGAAGCACGGGAGTTTCAGCATTATGTTGTGGGGGTACTTCACTGCAGGAGAGACTGGTGCACTTATCAAAATAGATGGCATCATGAGAATGGAAAGTTATGTGGATATATTGAAGCAACATCTCAAGACTTCAGTCAGGAAGTTAAAGCTTGTTCGCAAATAGGTCTTCCAAATGGACAATGACCCCAAGCATACTTCCAAAGTTGTGGCAAAATGGCTTAAGGACAACAAAGTCAAGGTATTGGAGTGGCCATCACAAAGCCCTGACCTCAATCTTACAGAAAATTTTTGGGCAGAACTGAAAAAGCGTGTGCGAGCAAAGAGGCCTACGAACTTGATTCAGTTACACCAACTCTGTCAGGAGGAATGGGCCCAAATTCACCCAACTTATTGTGGGAAGCTTGTGGAAGGCTACCCAAAATGTTTGGCCCAAGTTAAACAATTTAAAGACAATGCTACCAAATACTAATTGAGTGTATGTAAACTTCTGACCCACTGGGAATGTGATGAAAGAAATAAAATATTAAATAAATCATTCTAATATTATGACATTTCACATTTTTAAAATAAAGTGGTGATCCTAACTGACCTAAGACTAGGATTAAATGTCAGGAATTGTGAAAACTGAGTTTAAATGTATTTGGCCAAGGTGTATGTAAACGTCCGACTTCAACTGTATGACAACTATTACATTCCCAATTGTCTTAATAACATTATCTCTGTGACAAATGTCAAAGAGCATAACAACATATTGTTACTGTTGAAACCATTTTCAAAATTAGTTCATACTTCCTTATTTTACTGGCAACCTCTCGGAAGAGTTACCAGATCAGGGAGGTAGCACCCTAACCCATGGGGGTATACCAACAATCCAGCAGACCCAATCTGGTGAAATTTGTATCGAAACAAAGGCAAAAATGAAATCAGCAATAGACATATCACAATCCATTTGGAGTAACTGTCAATCCTTATTAACATATTTTTCCTTCTATATGCAGACTGAACAAAATACTTTTGTGTATTTACCCAAAGACCAGGGCCCCAGGGAACTGGTAATTTCCCTTTCTAACACATGATTCACATCGTGATTCAAAAACAACATGTCACATCAAAATAAACTAATTTGAATAACCAATCACCTTAGAATTACAATTCTTGATAACTCCATAAGGAAATAATAGTATCTCATAAAGTAATGGAAAAATAGAATAGAGACGGATGTTTCTCATTCATTTAAAAATTAAATCCCACCTGTTTCGATCATTTCTCGTGAGATTGATCAGGCCTCACCAGAAATTCAGGATACAGGGCATTCGACACCATTAAATATTTCCTCTCCCCTTTTCTTTCCCTGTCCTTCCGAAACCCTTTAAAAACATTTCAAACATTTCCATCATTCTGCATACCCAATTTAAAACCAAGTTGAAACCACAAAATAAATCCCACAGTATCAACACCACTAACGCATGTTCATAACCGTTGTGGGTGTGTGCTGGTGTGTGTATTGTAAACCGTAGGTCAAAAACACACATGAACAGGCCTTACTTATCTGGGAACTCCATTTATGGCCTATTCCAGATACCTTTATACTTAAAATCGCCGAATATCACTAACTGCTCTCCACAAGACCACAGTCTCCAGGGACATTCCAACAAGAGATAATGAAACCCCCTCGTCTTCTGGAAAAGAAAGTGTACATTCCGTTAGCATTCACTATGCTACATCTTAATCAGCAATCCAAAAGTATTAATTATAAACCAAACATGATAATGATAAATCCACTGTCCTTACTCCGATCATTAAACGTTTGTTTTAATCCACCCCGACGTTTATGTATCATTTATTTAGCATGCACTACTCTTAGACACGGTGACTTTATCTCACCACCAAGTCCAATGATTCACTGGTCTCTTTTCTCCGTGATTCTCCATAACCATATTCATGAACAAAAAAAATGTAAAGTTCATTTTTGGTTTGGTAACCCCTATGCTAATTCCTTTTGACCCCTACACCCTTTTGTCCATTCTAAAAATGTATTTCAGAATAAGACGACATAAAATGTCTCTTGAGATTAAAAACCCACCAAGGTTCTCTGAGTTACCAGGAGTGTTTGGCCAGATACATTTGTTACCTCTTTAAAATCCATCCCCCTGGCATTTCGCCTAGATTCTTCAACCCAAAATATTTTTTCCTGTGGCAAATTCAGCCAATTTATCATCATAAGGAATCTGCCATATTTGATCCCTGGCATCTATTAAAAAGTTGTGTAAGACGCGATCTCATACGTCTTCCTTCACATAGAAACTGTAACACGGAATCCAAACCCGGCTGCGCACGTGCGCCACCATGCGCCATCGTGCGCCATCGTGTATGAATGTATTTTGTCCCCCAACACCAAACGTGATCACGACACGCAGGTTAAAATATCAAAACAAACTCTGAACCAATTATATTAATTTGGGGACAGGTCGAAAAGCATTAACTTCTCTGCGCTACGGATCCCTTTTGCGGGATCATTTTCCTAAACAACCGCTGAATTGCAGGGCGCAGAATATTACTCAAAATATTTATAATCCTCAGGTTGTTTTTAACAAACATAATCGATAATATTTCAACCGGACCGTAACCTATTCAATAAAAGAGAGAAAGAAAATGGAGAGCTACCCCTCTCGTGCGCTGGAACTAATCAAAGGACACCTGATTACTTTTGAAAAATCTCGCAAATTTTTCAAAAGAAAAGCCTGAAACTATGTCTAAAGCTTGGTCACTGTCACGATTGTCCAAGGGAGAGAGAGAGGACCAAGGCGCAGCATGTAAAAAATACATCTTCTCTTTATTTAGGAGATGAACGAACGAAGCAAAACAACAAATAGACGACCGTGAAGCTATAACCGAACAAAATGCAAACATGCAACCTAGACACAGACACAGACCTAGACAATGACCCAACAAAAACATGATGCCTATGGCTGCCTAAAATATGGCTCCCAATCAGAGACAAATGAAAGACATCTGTCTCTGATTGAGAACCACTCAGGCAACCATAGACATACCTAGAAACATTCACTCAACCATAGACATACCTAGAAACATTCACTCAACACAACCCCATACACTAAACCCAACACCCCCTTTTCCATATAACCACTTGAAACGAGACAAAACACAAACATTCCCCATGTCACACCCTGACCTAACTAAAATAATAAAGAAAACAAAGATAACTAAGGCCAGGGTGTGACATAACCCCCCCCTTAAGGTGCGAACTCCGGGCGCACCAGCATAAAGTCTAGGGGAGGTCTGGGTGGGCGTCCGTCCACGGCGGCGGCTCCGGCACAGGTCGTGGTCCCCACCCCACCATAGTCACTACCCGCTTACGTAGCCTCCTCCAAATGACCACCCTCCAACTTAACCCCACTGGATTAAGGGGCAGCACCGGACTAAGGGGCAGCACCGGACTAAGGGGCAGCACCGGACTAAGGGGCAGCACCGGACTAAGGGGCAGCACCGGACTAAGGGGCAGCCCCGGACTAAGGGGCAGCCCCGGGACAAGGTAGCTCAGGACAGAGAGGTAGCTCAGGACAGAGGGATAGCTCAGGATAGAGAGGTAGCTCAGGATAGAGAGGTAGCTCAGGATAGAGGGGCAACTCCGGACTGAAGGGCAGCTCCGGACACAGAGACAGCTCTGGACTGAGGGGCAGTTCTGGATAAATGGCAGCTCTAAGCTAAGGGACAGCTCCGGGACAAGGTAGCTCAGGACAGAGAGGTAGCTCAGGATAGAGAGGTAGCTCAGGATAGAGAGGTAGCTCAGGATAGAGAGGTAGCTCAGGATAGAGGGGTAGCTCAGGATAGAGGGGTAGCTCAGGATAGAGGGGTAGCTCAGGATAGAGGGGCAACTCCGGACTGAAGGGCAGCTCCGGACAGAGAGACAGTTCTGGATGGCGAACGGCTCTGGACGCTCATGGCTGGCTGACGGCTCTGGACGCTCATGGCTGGCTGACGGCTCTGGACGCTCATGGCTGGCTGACGGCTCTGGACGCTCATGGCTGGCTGACGGCTCTGGACGCTCATGGCTGGCTGACGGCTCTGGACGCTCATGGCTCGCTGGCGGTTCTGGCAGGTCCTGTCTGGTTGGCGGCTCTGGCAGGTCCTGTCTGGTTGGCGGCTCTGGCAGGTCCTGTCTGGTTGGCGGCTCTGGCAGGTCCTGTCTGGTTGGCGGCTCTGGCAGATCCTGTCTGGTTGGCGGCTCTGGCAGATCCTGTCTGGTTGGCGGCTCTGGCAGATCCGGTCTGGCGGAACGCTCTGGCTGATCCGGTCTGGCGGAAGGCTCTAGCGGCTCCTGTCTGGCGGAAGGCTCTAGCGGCTCCTGTCTGGCGGAAGGCTCTAGCGGCTCCTGTTTGGCGGACGACTCTGAAGGCTCCTGGCAGACGGGCGGCCTTGCAGGCTCATGGCAGACGGGCGGCTTTGCAGGCTCATGGCAGACGGACAGTTCAGACGGCGTAGGGCAGACGGGCAGTTCAGGCGCCGTTGGGCAGACGGGCAGTTCAGGCGCCGTTGGGCAGACGGGCAGTTCAGGCGCCGTTGGGCAGACGGGCAGTTCAGGCGCCGTTGGGCAGACGGGCAGTTCAGGCGCCGTTGGGCAGACGGGCAGTTCAGACGGCACTGGACAGACGGGCAGTTCAGACGGCACTGGGCAGACGGACGACTCAGACGGCACTGGGCAGACGGACGACTCAGACGGCACTGGGCAGACGGACGACTCAGACGGCACTGGGCAGACGGACGACTCAGACGGCACTGGGCAGACGGACGACTCAGACGGCACTGGGCAGACGGACGACTCAGACGGCACTGGGCAGACGGATGACTCAGACGGCACTGGGCAGACGGATGACCCAGACGGCACTGGGCAGACGGGCCGCTCTGACGGCGCTTGGCAGACGGGCCGCTCTGACGGCGCTTGGCAGACGGGCCGCTCTGACGGCGCTTGGCAGACGGGCCGCTCTGACGGCGCTTGGCAGACGGGCCGCTCTGACGGCGCTTGGCAGACGGGCAGCTCTGACGGCGCTTGGCAGACGGGCAGCTCTGACGGCGCTTGGCAGACGGGCAGCTCTGACGGTGCTTGGCAGACGGGCAGCTCGGGACAGACGGGCAGCTCGGGGCAGACTGGCAGCTCGGGGCAGACTGGCAGCTCGGGGCAGACTGGCGGCTCGGGGCAGACTGGCAGCTCTGACGGCTCGGGGCAGACTGGCAGCTCTGACGGCTCGGGGCAGACTGGCAGCTCTGACGGCTCGGGGCAGACTGGCAGCTCTGACGGCTCGGGGCAGACTGTCAGCTCTGACGGCTCGGGGCAGACTGGCAGCTCTGGCGCCGCTGGGCAGACTGGCAGCTCTGGCGCCGCTGGGCAGACGGCAGACTCTGGCCGGCTGAGACGCACTATAGGCCTGATGCGTGGTGCCGGAACTGGAGGTACCGGGCTGGGGACACGCACCTGAAGGCTAGTGCGGGGAGAAGGAACAGGGCATACTGGACCCTGGATAAGCACATTAGGCCTAGTGCGTGGTGCCGGCACTGGTGGTACCGGGCTGGATACACGCATCTCAAGGCTAGTGCGGGGAGAAGGAACAGGGCATACTGGACCCTGGAGACGCACCTTAGACCTAGTGCGTGGTGCCGGCACTGGTGGTACCGGGCTGGAGCGGGAAGGTGCTACAGGAGGAGCAGGACTAGGGAGGCACACAGGAGACCTAGTTCGTGGAACTGTCATTCCCAGACGGTTAGCACGCAACTCAGGACGAGCATGGAGAACTGACTCAGGTAACATCACATCCCGCACACGCTCTGTCGGGTGGATGTCGTGCCTCACGCACCAACACAGCAGCTCCCTCATTTCACTCTCCTCCAAACTCCTCAATAAATCCTTAACAGTCTCTGTATCATTCCCGTTGCTCACCTCCAATATCCGCACAACTGGCTCTGGTTCCCTCCTTTCACGCTGCTTGGTCCTGAATGGTTGGGTCATTCTGTCACGATTGTCCAAGGGAGAGAGAGAGGACCAAGGCGCAGCGTGTAAAAAATACATCTTCTCTTTATTTAGGAGATGAACGAACGAAGCAAAACAACAAATAGACGACCGTGAAGCTATAACCGAACAAAATGCAAACATGCAACCTAGACACAGACACAGACCTAGACAATGACCCAACAAAAACATGATGCCTATGGCTGCCTAAAATATGGCTCCCAATCAGAGACAAATGAAAGACATCTGTCTCTGATTGAGAACCACTCAGGCAACCATAGACATACCTAGAAACATTCACTCAACCATAGACATACCTAGAAACATTCACTCAACACAACCCCATACACTAAACCCAACACCCCCTTTTCCATATAACCACTTGAAACGAGACAAAACACAAACATTCCCCATGTCACACCCTGACCTAACTAAAATAATAAAGAAAACAAAGATAACTAAGGCCAGGGTGTGACAGTCACAGCCTGAGGAAACCATTGGAAAAGGAATCTGGTTGATACCCCTTTAAATGGAAGAAAGATGGGCAAGGAAACACAGATTAAAAAAAATAAAAAAACACTTCCGGGTTAGATTTCCTCAGGTTTTCGCCTGCAGAATCAGTTTTGTTATACTCACAGACAATATTTTGACAGTTTTGGAAACTTTGGAGTGTTTTCTATCCTAATCTGTAAATGATATGCATATTCTACGATCTGGACCTGAGAAATAGTCTGTTTACCTTGGGAATGTTATTTAAAAAAACAAATAATAATCTGACCCCTAGCGTCAAGAGGTTTTAACCTCATTACCACATTTATGGCAATTTAGCTAGCTAGTGTAACGGTCGTCATATTCAATTCTGCTGTGGATAATTTTTGCTGAAGGATTTATCAGCACTCCTACTTCCCAAGGCCATGGACATGTTCTCTTAAAACTGCTTATAACACAAATTCTGTAATTAAAAAAGTTAATTTGTTTAGAGTCAATATGATGCTCTAGGCTCTCTTAGCGATAAATAGTTACATTTGTGGCATCCTAGCCTAGCCTACAATCCAAGATGGCATAGCAGTGCAGATGTGGTTTGTTTTCCTCTCGTTTACTTTTTGTATTTTTCGTCTTTTTTGTATATATTCCAATTTATTTTTCAATCTCTTTTTCCATTTTTAAATTAAATATACCTTACGGTAACCCGCCTCACTCAATGTGACACGGATCCGCTATTTTTTTCCTATTCTTTTTTAGACCCTATAGCCAAAACTTTCATCAGAAGGTAGTCATTGTTAGCCACTGCTAGCGGCCTTTACCCTCTGCTCAGGCACCAGACGTTTTTTTGGATAATACCTGCCAGCCTCGGACTGTTTTTCTCCACTACAATGCCAGATTCCTGCCGTACACCTTGGACCATTGATCATCCCAGCTAGCTAGCTGCCATTGAGTGACCCAGCCCCGAAGCTAGCCCTGAGCCAGGCGCATCTCCCGGCTAGCAAACAAAATTACCACAACTACAATACCTCTTTCGCCATCTGGCCCGGTCCCTTCATCGACACGGCGCTCCGCCGTACCACCACAACTGGTCCACAAACGTAGTTCAATCAGCTGTGCCTTCAACCGGCCTTTGCTGGACGACGGAGCAGACGCTTCTACTTACCCCGGACTGCTATCTTTAAACGCTGTGTCTCCCGTGTGCTAGCGTAGCAACGGCTACCCCGTGGTGTCCCTGTTCCATCTATTGCTGTACACTGGACCCTATGATCACTTGGCTACATAGCTGATGCCTGCTGGACTGTTAATTTATCACGGTACTCCACTTTGTTTACCTTTGTTTATGTGTTGGCCCTAGCCCAGAACTCAGGCCCTGTGTGTAGTTAACCAACCCTCTCTGCCCATTCATTGCCATTTTACCTGTTGTTGTTGTCTTTAGCTGATTAGCTGTTGTTGTCTTACCCGTTGTTGACTTAGCTAGCTCTCCCAATCAACACCTGTGATTGTTTTATGCCTCGCTTTATGTCTCTCTCAAATGTCAATATGCTTTGTATACTGTTGTTTAGGATAATTATCATTGTTTTAGTTTACTGTGGAGCCCCTAGTCCCACTGTACATGCCTTTTATACCTCCTTTGTCCCACCTCCCACACGTGCAGTGATTTCACCCAGTATAACCAGCGTGTCCAGAGATGCAACCTCTGTTATCATCACTCAGTGCCTGGGCTTACCTCCACTGTACCCGCACCCCACCATACCCCTGTCTGCACATTATGCCCTGAATCTATTCTACCACGCCCAGAAATATGCTCCTTATATTCTCTGTCCCCAACGAACTAGACGACCAGTTTTGCTAGCCTTTAACCGTACCCTCATCCTACTCCTCCTCTGTTCCTCGGGTGATGTGGAGGCTAACCCAGGCCCTGCGTGCCCCCAGGCACTCTCATTTGTTGACTTCTGTAATCAAAAAAGCCTTGGTTTCATGCATGTTAACATCAGAAGCCTCTTCCCTAAGTTTGTTTTACTCACTGCTTTAGCACACTCCACCAACCCTGATGTCCTAGCCGTGTCTGAATCCTGGCTTAGGAAGGCCACCAAAAACAACATTTTGCGTCAAGATAGAACTGCCAAAGGGGGAGGAGTTGCAATACTGAGATAGCTGGCAAAGTTCTGTCATACTTTCCAGGTCTATGCCCAAACAGTTCGAGCTTCTAATTTTAAAAATGATTCTCTCCAGAAATAAGTCTCTCACTGTTGCCGCCTGTTATAGACCCCCCTCAGCTCCCAGCTGTGCCATGGACACAATATGTGAATTGATTGCCCCCCATCTATCTTCAGAGTTCATTCTGTTAAGTGACCTAAACTGGGATATGCTTAACACCCAAGCATTCCTACAATCTAAGCTAGATGCCCTCAATCTCACACAAATTATCAAGGAAACCACCAGGTACAACCCTAAATCTGTAAACATGGGCACCCTCATAGATATTATCCTGACCAACTTGACCTCCAAATACACCTCTGCTGTATTCAATCAGGATCTCAGCGATCACTTCCTCATTGCTTGCATCCGCTATGGGTCCGCGGTGAAACGACCACCCCTCATCACTGTCAAAAGCTCCCTAAAACACTTCTGCCAGCAGGCCTCATCCTGTCAGTTGAGGATGCCTGGTCGTTCTTTAAAAGTAATTTCCTCACCATCTTAAATAAGCATGCCCCATTAAAAAATGTAGAACTAAGAACAGATATATCCCTTGGTTCACTCCAGACCTGACTGCCCTTGACTAGCACAAAAACATCCTGTGGCGGACTGCAATTGCTTCGAATAGTCCCCGTGATATGCAACTGTTCAGGGAAGTCAGGAACCATCATAACCGCCATCGACAAAAGACAGTACTGTGCAGCCGTCGGAGGGCCTGTTGTCCGGACCTCTGACAGTCTCTATGGGGGTACCACAGGGTTCAATTCTCGGGCCGACTCTTTTCTTTGTATATATCAACGATGTTGCTCTTGCTGCGGGTGATTCCCTGATCCACCTCTACGCAGACAACACCATTCTGTATACATCTGGCCCTTCTTTGGACACTGTTAACTAACCTCCAAACGAGCTTCAACACTCCTTCTGTGGCCTCCAACTGCTCCTAAACACTAGCAAAACCAAATGCATGCTTTTCAACCGTTCGCTGCCTGCACCCGCCCGCCTGACTAGCATCACTACTCTGGACGGTTCTGACATAGAATACGTGGACAACTACAAATACCTAGGTGTCTGGCCAGACTGTAAACTCTTTTTACAGACTCATATCAAACATCTCCAATCCAAAATCAAATCTAGAATCGGCTTTCTATTTTGCAACAAAGCCTCCTTCACTCACGCCGCCAAACTTACCCTAGTAAAACTGACTATCCTACTGATCCTCAACTTTGCGATGTCATCTACAAAATAGCTTCCAATACACTACTCAGCAAATTGGATGTAGTCTATCACAGTGCCATCCATTTTGTTACCAAAGCGCCTTATACCAACCACCACTGCGACCTGTATGCTCTAGTCGGCTGGCCCTCGCTACATATTCGTCGCCAGACCCACTGGCTCCAGGTCATCTATAAGTCTATGCTAGGTAAAGCTCCGCCTTATCTCAGCTCACTGGTCACGATAACAACACCCACCCGTAGCACGCGCTCCAGCAGGTATATCTCACTGGTCATCCCCAAAGCCAACACCTACTTTGGCCGCCTTTCCTTCCAGTTCTCTGCTGGCAGTGACTGGAACGAATTGCAAAAATCACATCAGCTATCTGAGCAGCTAACCGATCGCTGCAGCTGTACATAGTCCATCTGTAAATAGCCCACCCAATCTACCTACCTCATCCCCATATTGTTTTTATTTACTTTGCTGCTTTTTTGCACACCAGTATCACTACTTCCACAGCATCATCTGATCATCATCATCTGCTCATCACTCCAGTTTAATCTGCTAAATTGTAGTTACTTTGCTGCTATGGCCTATTCATTGCCTTACCTCCTCATGCCATTTGCACACACTGTATATATACTTTCTTTTTGTCTATTGTGTTATTGACTGTACGCTTGTTTATTCCATGTGTAACTCTATGTTGTTGTTTCTGTCGCACTGCTTTGCTTTATCTTGGCCAGGTCGCAGTTGTAAATGAGAACTTATTCTCAACCAGTTTACCTGGTTAAATAAAGGTGAAATAAAAAAATAAAAAATCTCCTGGTTGCTGAGCCTAGCCTAGCCTACTAGCTCCTGGTCGCTGAGCCAGTGAGATGTTGCCAAGCCTATTGTGATAATTACTGTTACATCAGGGCATTATGTTCTAGTCTCATAGCCTATTAATTATAGGCCTATGATTTATTATGTGTGGGTCTATTTGAGTCAAATGTTAAATGCAAGAGTCATGGTTTGTTGTGCAAGTTACATGGTTTGTTGTGTGTGATCGATTACAGTAGGGTATTGGGTAAGCTATGATTTTATGATAATTTTATGATGATTTGAGTGCCCATCAAGGGATTTCTGCCTACGCCATTGTTCCCAAGTGTAATGATCTGAGAGGATTGAGGAAGTAAAATCAGGTTCGGGCAGATGCCAAAGGCAGAACAGAGACACTGCCAGCCAGCAATTATTGGAACCACAACTATGTACCTACCAGCATAGCTTACCTTGAGAGGAATGCAGACAGAAATACCAGATCACTGTTAAATAATTCAGATCTTAAAACATTCAGGTTGGACTATAACTTTTATTATACCTATACACTGAACAGTTGAAAGTGTTTTTTATATTATTGTGTATCGGTTTTCTGTTTGACTGTCATCATTTCCAACATGTTATGATTAGAAACCGTCAAAATGCTGACATCTTGCTATTTTATCTTTATGTAACCTATAAACTGGCATATGGGTCTGTAGTTCTATTTCATAGACAGAACTATGAAGGCAAGAACCGACCATCCATGAGATCAGAATTATGCTATAAAGCTATACAGTGTTTGTTTTCAAACTTAAACAAGCCTATTTGGGCTTTGTTGGGGTAAGACAGTTGAACTGCGATCACGAGGCATTTATAAGTTATATTCATCAGAACTCGATGACTATATTAATAAAATACTCTGATACTATATAGATAAATAAAAAATCGATGTGCTAATCACTTTAAGGAAGGATGCATACGATCAAAGTGAAAAGTGATGACATGGACATGTATAAAACAGGATTTTCCGGTCTCGGTTCATTGAGTGCATTTTAATGGGATAGTTCTGGAAGTTTCTGAGAAGTCATATGACTTATGAGAAATGATTAAGTTGTCAGATTGCACAATGTGTGTTCCAAATGATCCAAAACTATAATGCTAAGTCATGAAAAAACCCTAACACAACTTTGATGAATACTTGCTCAAGTTTTCAGTTAATCACTGGTTACGTCATCTCACATTTCATTTTAGATGCTGAATATAGATATAGATGTATATTGATAATAATATATGATTGATTATTGAGTTTATTAATTATAATGTAGATACTTATTGACAATGCTGGTGTGATCAGACAAACTCAGAAGTCCCATGACAATAATTTAGAAGTCCCATGACAATAATTCAGACGTTCCATGACAGAGTTCTCAATAATGGAAGAAACAATGATTATTTGACTCTATATTCATGAATCCTTTTCAATTAAATTATGAGGTGCATGCTCTATCGTCATTAGCAATTGTCGAACCCAGTAAGCAATTTAGCGACAGTAAGAAGTATTTTCACAACTCCTCCCCTCTTACCCCCATTCAACGAAAGAGCATAAACTAATATCATACTGTGCTATCAATAACTGGCAATAACAGTGATATTATATACTGCATACACATATTTGTCTAACTGAATAAAGAAAAGATCAGTCTACATTATTTGTTGACATACTTACAGGTCAGTAGTGTCAGACCTTAAGTGTGTGCACACGTAAGTGTGGTGTTTTAAGCAAGTTTTACTTTACTTTATTTGGTAAATATTTTCTTAACTCTTTCTTGAACTGCACTGTTGGTTAAGGGCTTGTAAGTAAGCATTTCACGGTAACGTCTACTATTCGGCGCATGTGACAGATACAGTTTCATTTTATGAAATATGTATGTATTCAATACAGTATAATATATGATGTGGCTAATATAGTACAGACAGAACATCTATGTACAGTTCCTAGATTGGGATTTTTCACTGATCTACACAACCTACTCCACATTTTCAAAGTGAAAGACATTGTCGTGATCCAGACAATTTTGTCTATTCCCCTTCTCAGCACAAATGGCATAAATTTCCTTCTCTAAAGACTTGGCATATGGTTTCAGGTTACAGAATTTCCCACCGGGAGACGTCATAGTTTTGTGCTGTTATGCAAATACAGTATCACCACCAATAATAGCACGACCAACAGCATCAGTAGTTCCATGACGTTTACACCTTTTAAATATTTGGAACGCACAAGAATCCACTTTGCCAACAAACTGGTGTAAACAGCCCTAGTAATCTGACCGATCATCTCAGTACATGAGCACTTTTGAATGACACCCATGTGTTGCCCTGAAGTCACAAAGTGCACATTCCCCAACAAACCTCCCACTGAGTGACAGAAAGACCAGGTTAGGTAGGGCTGTCTGAAAGGGACAGAGAGGACCCAAGAACAAAAGCAATCACTCATCACAGGTGGCAGTCAATAGACACTTGAGTCCAAAATTAGATTCATTCCTCTGACACAGCATATTCTAAAAATCAGCTGCTCAACAGGACCTTGATAAGCAGACTAGGGTGTGTTTCAGGGCTGGATCAAAAGCCTGCGTTCCCAGTAGCTCTCCAGATGGAGGGTTGACCACATGTTTTATACAGTGAAGTTAAGTGCCGTGCTCAAGGGCACAATGGCAGGAGATGGTACATGAAATCAGAGAGCAGCCTCTCAGTGTTAATAACATTTTGCAAATTTATTGAATATATAAAACAGAAATGCCTTATTTACATAAGGATTCAGACCCTTTGCTATGAGACTCAAATTTGAGTTCAGATACATCCTGTTTCCATTGATCGTCCTTGCGATGTTTCTACAACTTGATTGGAGTCCACCTGTGGTATATTCAATTCAATGGACATGATTTGGAAAGGCACACACCTGTCTATACAAGGTCCCACAGTTGACAGTGCATGTCAGAGCAAAAACCAAGCCATGAGGTTGCAGGAATTGTCCGAAGAGCTCCGAGACACGATTGTGTCAAAGCACAGATCTGGGAAAGGGTACCAAAACATTTTGGCAGCATTGAAGGTCCCCAAAAACACAGTGGCCTCCATCATTCTTAAATGGTAGAAGTTGGAACCACCAAGACTCTTCCTAGAGCTGGCCGCCAGGCCAAACTGAGCAATCGGGGGAGAGGGGCCTTGGTCAGAGAGGTGACCAAGAACCTGATGGTCACTCTGACAGAGCTCTAGTGTTCCTCTGTGGAGATGGGAGAACCTTCCAGAAGGACAACCATCTCTACAGAACTCTACCAATCAGGCCTTTATGGTAGAGGGGCCAGACGGAAGCCACTCCTTAGTAAAAGGCACATGACAGACAACTTTGAGTTTGCCAAAAGGCACCTAAAAGACTCTCACACCATGATAAACACGAGTCTCGGGTCTGATGAAACAAAGATTGAACACTTTGGCCTGAATGCCAACAGTCACATCTGGAGGAAACCTGGCACCATCCCTAAGGTGAAACATGGTGGTGGCAGCATCATGCTGTGGGGATGTTTTTCAGTTGCAGGGACTGGGAGACTAGTCAGGATCGAGGCAAAGATGAACGGAGAAAAGTACAGAGAGATCCTTGATGAAAACCTGCTCCAGAGCGCTCAGGACCTCAGACTGGGACAACGGTTTACCTTCCAACAGGACCGTAAGCACACAGCCAAGACAACGCAGGACTGGCTTTGAGACAAGTCTCTGAATGTCCTTGAGTAGCCCAGCCTAAGCCAAGACTTGAACCTGATCGAACAGCTCTGGAGAGACCTGAAAATAGCTGTGCATTAACGCTCCCCATCCAACCTGACAGAGCTTGTGAGGATCTGCAGAGAAGAAAGGGAGAAACTCCCCAAATACAGTTGTGCCATGCTTGTAGCGTCATACCCAAGAAGAATTGATGCTGTAATCGCTGCCAAAGGTGCTTCAACAAAGTACTGAGTAAAGGGTCTGAACACTTATGTAAATGTGATATTTCAATATTTTATTTTTTAGAAATGATCAACAATAACAATTCAGACCACAGTTGGCTTCATATTGCCGAGCATTCAGAGGTTGAGACAGCGGTGAGGCAGAGAGAGAGAGACAGAAAGAGAGAGGGAGATAAGGTAGCACGTCCGGTGATTAGGTCAGGGTTCCATAGATACAGGCCAGGTAGTCCTGAGGCATGGTCCTAGGGCTCAGGTCCTACGGGAGGAAGAAGAGAAATATAATGAAAGAGAGAGAGAGCATACTTAAGATCACAGGACACCAGATAGGACAGACTGACCCTAGGCGAACGGCACATAGACTTTTGAAGCATAGATACTGGAGACTGAGATGGGGGGGGGGGGGGGGGGGGGGGTCAGGGGACACTGTCCAAAGTAAAGGTTAGACATATTAGTCCAATCAACAATAGATTATTGAGCAACTGGAGAATGTTTTCATGATGTCCTCCCACAAAATTATCCTGACTCGGATCGGTCCCTTAATTATTTAAGTTCCCTGTTTAGCTCTGATGCAGATAAACATGTACCATATAAAAGACTACGGGTAAAAGACTGATGCAATGGTGTACGCATTAATTGTCTGAGAAATTACAGGAAATAAATGTAGCTTGGGTTATGGCTAGACGGACTGATTCTACATCTGATTTGAGAAATCCAGTGCCTTTGACAGTGTTCACACCCCTTGACTTTAAAAAAAATGTATTGTGTTACAGCCTGATTTTAAAATAGATTACATTGAGATTTTCTGTCTCTGGCTGACACACAATACCCCATAATGTCAAACTGGAATACATTTTTTTCCCAAAATTGTCCAACCCCTTTGTTATGGCAATCCTAAAGTTCAGGAGTAAAAATAACTAATCTCTGTACCCCACACATGCAATTATCTATAAGGTCCCTAAATCGAGCAGTGAATTTCTAACACAGATTCAACCACAAAGACCAGGGAGATTTTTCAATGCCTTGCAAAGAAGGGCATCTATTTGGTAGAAATAAAAAAAAGCCGACATTGAATATCCTTTTGAGCATTATTAATTACACTTTGGATGATGTATCCATGCACCCAGTCACTACAAAGATACAGGCGTCCTTCCTAACTCAGTTGCTGTAGAAGGAAGGAAACCACTCAGGGATTTCAGCATGAGGCCAATGGTGACTTTAAAACAGTTGCAGAGATTAATGGCTGTGCTAGGAGAAAACTGAGGATAGATCAACAACATGTTTGAAAGGATAATCTGAGAAAATTCCTCTCATCCCACTAGACAAGAGTCCTTTAGTCACCTCAGAACAGAATGTAGAGAATGATGCACTAACATTCTCGCAAACTTTATTTTCATTTTAACCCTTTGATGTCTATTTTGTACAAAGTGCTTTGCTAAAGATTGAGGTAAAAAAAAACATAAGGGCTGATTGACACGATTGTCACGCCCTGGCCTTAGTATTCTTTGTTTTCTTTATTATTTTAGTTAGGTCAGGGTGTGACATGGGGAATGTATGTGTTTTTTGGATTGTCTAGGGGTTTGTAGGTTAAATGGGTCAGTATCTTGTCTAGGGGTTTTGTATGTCTATGGCTGCCTAGATTGGTTCTCAATTAGAGGCAGCTGTAGTTCATTGTCTCTGATTGAGAGCCATATTTAAGGCAGCCATAGGCATTGGGTTTTGTGGGTAATTGTCTATGTCGAACGTTTGTAGCTTTTGTATTGCACTTACGTTTGTAGCTTCACGGTCGTTTGTTGTTTTGTTTTGTTTTGTTATAAGTGTTCGTTTCATGTTTCACTCGTCTCAAATAAAAGAGATGTATTTTTCACACGCTGCGCCTTGGTCCACTCATTATCCTCAAGACGATCGTGACAGAATTACCCACCAGAACGGGACCAAGCAGCGTGTCAAGCGGCAGCAGGAACATACACAGGATTTATGGCAATGGGAGCAGGATCTGGACTATACTACGTGGGAGGAGATCGACAGGTGGGCGATCGACCCAGGGCGAATGCCGGAGCCCGCTTGGGATTCTCTGGAACAGTGCGTGGAGGGATACCGGCGAATGGAGGCAGCACGACGACGCGGTAGGAAGCCTGTGAGTCAGCCCAAAACATTTCTTGGGGGGGGCTACAAGGGAGTGTGGCGAAGTCAGGTAGGAGACCTGCGCCAACTCCCCGAGCTTACCGTGGAGCGCAAAAGTACGGGCAGACACCGTGTTATGCGGTAGAGCGCACGGTGTCTCCTGTACGTGTGCATAGCCCGGTGCGGGTTATTCCACCTCCCCGCACTGGCAGAGCTAGATTGGGCATTGAGCCAGGTGCCATGAAGCCGGCTCAACGCGTCTGGTCTCCAGAGCGTCTCCTCGGGCCGGCATACATGGCACCACCCTTACGCATGGTGTCCCCGGTTCGCCTACACAGCCCAGTGCGGGTTATTCCACCTCCCCGCACTGGTCGGGCTACGGGGAGCATACAACCAGGTAGGGTTGGGCAGGCTCAGTGCTCAAGGGAGCCAGTACGCCTGCACGGTCCGGTATTTCCGGCGCCACCTCCCCGCCCCAGCCCAGTACCACCAGTGCCTACACCACGCACCAGGCTTCCTGTGCGTCTCCAGAGCCCTGTTCCTCCTCCACGCACTAGCCCTGTGGTGCGTGTCTCCAGCCTATTACCACCAGTGCCTACACCACGCACCAAGCCTCCTGTGCGTCTCCAGAGTCCTGTGCGTCCTGTTGCTGCCCCCGGCACTAGTCCTGAGATGCGTGTCCCCAGCTCGGTACCACCAGTTCCGGCACCAAGCACTAGGCCTAATGTGCGTCTCCAGGGTACAGTATGCCCTGTTCCTTCTCCCCGCACTAGCCTTCAGGTGCGTGTCCCCAGCCCGGTACCACCAGTTCCGGCGCCACGCACTAGGCCTAATGTGCGTCTCCAGGGTCCAGTATGCCCTGTTCCTTCTACCCGCACTAGCCTTCAGGTGCGTGTCCCCAGCCCGGTACCACCAGTTCCGGCACCACGCATCAGTCCTACAGTGCACCTCAGCCGGCCAGAGTCTGCCGTCTGCCCAGCGGCGCCTGAACTGCCCGTCTGCCCAGCGCCGTCTGAGCCATCCGTCTGCCCAGCGCCATCTGAGCCATCCGTCTGCCCAGCGCCATCTGAGCCATCCGTCTGCCCAGCGCCGTCTGAGCCATCCGTCTGCCCAGCGCCGTCTGAGCCATCCGTCTGCCCAGCGCCGTCTGAGCCGCCCGTCTGTCCCGAGCAGTCAGAGCCGCCAGTCAGCCAGGATCCGCCAGAGCCGCCAGTCAGCCAGGATCCGCCAGAGCCGCCAGTCAGCCAGGATCCGCCAGAGCCGCCAGCCATTCAGGATCCGCCAGAGCCGCCAGTCAGCCAGGATCCGCCAGAGCCGCCAGCCAGCCAGGATCCGCCAGAGCCGGCAGCCAGCCAGGATCCGCCAGAGCCGCCAGCCAGCCAGGATCCGCCAGAGCCGCCAGCCAGCCAGGATCCGCCAGAGCCGCCAGCCAGCCAGGATCCGCCAGAGCCGCCAGCCAGCCATGAGCAGCCAGAGCCGCCAGCCAGCCAGCCATGAGCAGCCAGAGCCGCCAGCCAGCCATGAGCAGCCAGAGCCGCCAGCCAGCCATGAGCAGCCAGAGCCGCCAGCCAGCCATGAGCAGCCAGAGTCGCCAGCCAGCCATGAGCAGCCAGAGTCGCCAGCCAGCCATGAGCAGCCAGAGTCGCCAGCCAGCCATGAGCAGCCAGAGTCGCCAGCCAGCCATGAGCAGCCAGAGTCGCCAGCCAGCCATGAGCAGCCAGAGTCGCCAGCCAGCCATGAGCAGCCAGAGTCGCCAGCCAGCCATGAGCAGCCAGAGTCGCCAGCCAGCCAGGATCTACCAGAGACACCAAAGCTGGTATTGACAATGGTGGAGTGGGGGTCACGTCCCGCACCCGAGCCGCCGCCATAGGAAGGCCCACCCCGGACCCTCCCCTTCTGTGTTAGGTTTTGCGGCCGGAGTCCGCACCTTTGGGGGGGGGGGGTACTGTCACGCCTTGGCCTTAGTATTCTTTGTTTTCTTTATTATTTTAGTTAGGTCAGGGTGTGACATGGGGAATGTATGTGTTTTTTGGATTGTCTAGGGGTTTGTAGGTTAAATGGGTCAGTATCTTGTCTAGGGGTTTTGTATGTCTATGGCTGCCTAGATTGGTTCTCAATTAGAGGCAGCTGTGGTTCATTGTCTCTGATTGAGAGCCATATTTAAGGCAGCCATAGGCATTGGGTTTTGTGGGTAATTGTCTATGTAGAACGTTTGTAGCTTTTGTATTGCACTTACGTTTCTAGCTTCACGGTCGTTTGTTGTTTTGTTTTGTTTTGTTATAAGTGTTCGTTTCGTGTTTCACTCGTCTCAAATAAAAGAGATGTATTTTTCACATGCTGCGCCTTGGTCCACTCATTATCCTCAAGACGATCGTGACAACGATCCTTCTTACCGCAGCTTAATGTGCTACATTTTTATGTGGTAAAACTAATTGTGCTGCCTTATTTATAAACCTTTCCAACGCCTTTGATACCGTTGACCATCACATTCTTAATCAACGGTTGACTAAAATCGGCCTGGATCAGGCTTCTTGTAAGTGACTTGACAATTATCTGTCTGACAGGACTCAATGTGTGATCTCTGATGGTGTTAAATCTAGTTTCCTGGATATTACAAAAGGTGTACCGCAGGGGACGGTACTAGGACCTGTTCTCTTACTATTTATATATATATATATATATCTGTTAAAACGTGCAATATTAATCTGTATGCAGATTTACCCAACTTTTGACCAGGCTATGTTAGATCTGAAATCTGAACTTGTTACCTTACAGAAAGCTCTGGTTGGTTTAAAACTTGTACTTCATGTGGGCACGAAAAAAAACATATTGTTCTTAAGTTCTCACACATTTTTTTCAGATGGACTACATAGTTATTCATTGGATGGGTCTCACATTGATTGGGTTCCCGCCTACAAATATCTGGGCATTTGGATAACAAAGACTTAATGTTTAAAAAACATAGTTGAGCTAGTTAAAAAGCTAAGACTTAAAGAGGCTTCTTTTTTAGAAATAGATCTTCTTACCTCTCCCTAATAGCAGGAAGCAGTCAACTTCCTGACAGTTCTTGATTATGGTGACACCATTTACCAGATTGCAGCAGTCACTACTTTTAAATCTTTGGATGCCGTCTACCATAATGCCATTTGTTTTATCACTGGTGACAGTTTCAATACTTAATACCACTGCATCCTGTATCAAAAGGTTAGCTGGTCCTCATTAAAGTCCCGTAGATCAATTCATTATTCCCTTTTTGTTTACAAAACCCTACTACACAAGATCCCAACTTACCTAACTTTGTTGTTAAAGTATAAAAAGATGAGATACTAAACCCGCTCACCGAATTAGGTCCTATTTTTAATGTACCTCATTGCTGGAACCAACTGCAAAATGCAATTGGGTGCTCTAATGCCACTTGGGTCTCAGTGGTCTCAATGGTGACCTCCTGTTCAAATAAAGGTCAAATAAAATAAGATATCCAGTAGCCTACTCTCTCCCTTTTTGGAGCATGTGTCTTTTTAAGCTTGTGATTGAAAGTGATAAACATTACGACAGCTAGATTCCCTTAGTTACAGGATATAGTAAAGTTAACTAGCTAGCAGCTCGTACACAGTGGCCTCAATGTATTTACTTACATTAATAAGTTATCCAAATGCCTCTGCAATCATCAATTTTTTGGGATCTCTAATTCAGCCAATGGAAAACCTAATTATTGTGAATAAAAGAGTGCAAGTGTCACGTTCTGACCATAGTTCTTTTGTATTTTCTTTGTTTTAGTGTGGTCAGGGCGTGAGTTGGGTGGGTTACCTATGTTTTGTGTTTCTATGTTGGGTTTGTCGTTTGGCCTGATATGGTTCTCAATCAGAGGCAGGTGTTTGTCATTGTCTCTGATTGGGAACCATATTTAGGTAGCCTGTTTTGTCTTTTGGTTTGTGGGTGTGTGTCTTCCGTGTCAGTGTTTGTCGCCACACGGTACTGTTTCGTTTGTTCATCGTTTATTGTTTTGTTTAGTGTTCTGAGTTTGAATTAAACGCCATCGAGAACACTTACCACGCTGCGCTTTGGTCCGATCCTTCTACCACCACAGACGATCGTTACAGCAAGGGTGAGGAGAAGTGAAGCTTGACTAGAGCAAGGGTGATAACTGACTAAGGCAGGGGTGAGGGTTGAGGAGGAGGGGTGACATTTGACTACTACAGGGTTGATACTTGACTAGGGAAGTGTTGAGGGTTGACTTGTTGTCACGAATCCCGCTTCCTGAGTCTGTTTTTGCCTGTGTTCTGTCCTGGAGTGTTTTTCCGGTGTCCTGGAACGTACCCTGTCTGGTTGCCGGGCGACGTAGCTAGTTGGGAGATCTCTGATTACCCGCACCTGTATCCCATCAGCTATCTGCACACCTGGTCCTGATCATCACCCCTCCACTTCATAAGCTCTGACCTGCCATCCATTCCCTGCCGGATCGTTAGCCATGAACAGTATGTTGTGCCAGCGTATCAGCCTCCAGTTTGATAGGGTTTGTTTTGTTGTTTTGTACGTCTTGCTTGCCTTGAACTTACCTCCGTTTGTTCTGTCTACAGTCATTCACCCGGAACACTCACCCCATCCCTGCCTGGTCGTCGGTGGCTTCTGTTACTCCCTTGGATCTGCCTATTCACTCCCATCAACTCACCTCCGCTGCCCGCTCCGCCACCTGGATCTTTCTACCTCTACGTTTAAACTTGTAAATAAATACTCACCTTCGTCCTACTCTCCTTGTCCTGGTCTGCTTCTGGGTTCTACTTTAGAAAACCGTGACAGAACGATCCGGCCAAGGATGAACCCAGCGGACCTGGACTCCATTTGCCATGCCATTACCCAGCAGGAGAAGATATTGGGACAACACAGCACGGCGCTACAGGAGATAGCGTTTTCAGTCCGGAACTTCTCTGCTAGCTTGACGAGTATCCAGGATCAGCTCAGTTTGCCGGCGGATCATCCACCACCTGTTTCACCCCTCTCACCTGCCGCTTCTGGAGCGGTTTCCTTCCGTGAGCCCAAGGTTCCGACGCCTGATAAGTACGAAGGGGATTTGGGAAGATGCCGTTCATTTCTTATGCAGTGTGGTTTAGTTTTTGATCTGCAGCCCTACTCTTACGCCACAGAGAAGGCTAGGATAGCTTTTGTTATTGAACTGCTGCGTGGTAGAGCTCTGGAATGGGCTTCAGCCGTTTGGGAACGACAGGACACCTGCATGGCGTCATACCAGGAGTTCACGGCAGAGATGAGAAAGCTTTTTGACCATCCAGTCCGAGGTAAGGACGCAGCTAAACGTTTGTTCTCTCTTCGCCAAGGAGCTCGCAGTGTGGCAGACTTTGTGATCGAATTCAGGACATTGGCTGTGGAGAGTGGTTGGAATGAGGAGTCACTACAAGCGGCTTTTTACCAGGGGTTTTCGGAGCAACTCAAGGACGAGCTGATCTCCTATCCAGAGCCTAGTGACCTGGACAGTTTGGTCACATTATCTATTTGGGTGGATAATAGAGTCCGAGAGAGGAGGGAGAAGCAGTGGGGCCCGTCCAATCAATCAGCAACTCGGTTACCATTCGGGTCAGGAAGTGGACCAGAACGTGTTGATCATTATTCCCCACACGGGATTAGTGGAGGTGTCTTGCCGCCAGATCCTGAACCCATGCAAGTGGGGCGACACGGGTTAACTAAGGAGGAGCGCCAACGTAGACGTGAGACCAACAGCTGCCTCTACTGTGGTAGCTCGGGACATTACATCTCCGCTTGTCCTCAGCGCCCGTTAAACTGCCCGGCTCGCTAGGGTTGGGAGGACTTTTAGCGAGCCAGTTTCAACCTCCCAAGAACCCTGTCAGACCCCGTTTTCCTGCGACCCTCATGAATAAGAATCAGAGTTTAGCGATGAACGCTTTTATCGATTCAGGTGCCGAAGGCAGCTTTATTGATGCCGACTTGGTGGAACAGCTGGGGCTTTCCAAGGAGCAATTGCCGGAAGCCATTGAAGCAACCACTCTGAACGGCAGTAGTCTGGCACGGATCACTACGAGGACTGAACCGGTTAAGATGTTGTTGTCGGGGAATCATTCAGAGGTTATCTCTTTCTTCATTCTGCCTTCGCCCCATGTTCCTCTGGTTCTTGGTTACCCCTGGCTGAGAGAACACAATCCCTCGTTTGATTGGGTGACGGGTAAGGTAACTAGTTGGAGCATTGAGTGTCATGCTAACTGCCTTAGGACTGCCTGTTCTCATGCTGTTCCCAGTCAGGTCAGTGAGTCTGCTCTCCCTGATTTGTCCCTGGTTCCAGAAACCTATCACGATTTGGGTGAAGTGTTCAGTAAGCAGAAGGCTCTGTCACTTCCTCCCCACCGACCTTATGACTGTGCGATTAATCTGTTCCCTGGAGCTACCTTTCCCAAGGGACGGTTATAAAGTATCTCTTGACCTGAGCGTGAAGCCTTGGAGACCTACATCAAGGAGTCTCTAGCTGCAGGTCTCATTCGCCCCTCGTCATCACCCCTGGGAGCAGGATTCTTTTTTGTGAGCAAGAAGGATTGTTCTCTTCGACCGTGTATTGATTATCGGGGGTTGAATGATATTACGGTCAAGAACAAGTATCCCCTGCCCTTGATGAGCTCTGCTTTCGACTCTTTACAGGGTGCTACGGTGTTTACGAAGCTTGACCTACGCAATGCTTATCATTTGGTTCGGATCAGAGAGGGGGACGAGTGGTTGACTGGGTTCAATACACCTATGGGACATTTCGAGTACCAGGTGATGCCGTTTGGACTGACCAACGCTCCTGCTGTGTTCCAAAGTATTGTGAATGACGTGCTGAGAGATATGATTGGTATTTTTGTGTTCGTTTACCTGGATGATATCCTCATCTTCTCGAGGGAGCTTTCCAGCCACGTCCAGCATGTCAAGCAGGTCCTGCAGCGGTTATTGGAGAACCGCCTGTTCGTGAAGGCTGAAAAGTGTGATTTTTACGCCCACACTACGTCCTTCCTCGGGTACACCATCTCCAGGGGAGAGATCAGGATGGACCAAGAGAAAGTTCGGGATTGGGCCCAGCCCGGTACGAGATTGCAGCTCCAGAGATTCCTGGGGTTTGCGAACTTCTATCGGAGGTTTATCCGTGATTACAGCCGGGTGGCCGCCCCTTTAACTGCCCTGACGTCTTGCACCAGAAATTTCTGTTGGACTCCTGAGGCAGACCGAGCATTTCTGAACTTGAAGAGCCGATTCACCAACGCCCCGATTCTCTCTCAACCTGACACTTCCCATCAGTTTGTTGTTGAGGTGGACGCGTCTGATGTGGGGGTGGGCGCCATCCTGTCCCAGCGTAGCTCCACTGACGGTAAACTCCATCGCTGCGCCTTCTACTCTTGTCGTCTTTCACCAGCAGAGAGAAACTACGATGTGGGTAACCGGGAGCTTCTCGCTGTGAAGCTTGCCTTGGAGGAGTGGCGCCACTGGTTGGAGGGAGCGGAGCAACCGTTTGTGGTCTGGACTGACCACAAGAATCTGGCTTACGTGCAATCGGCTAGACGTCTCAACTCCCGTCAGGCCAGGTGGGCTTTGTTTTTTGGACGCTTCAATTTTTCCCTGACGTTCCGACCTGGGTCGAAGAACGACAAGGCGGACGCCTTGTCCCGGATGTTCTCCAAGACGGAGGAGAGTGGGTTCAAGACTGAGACGATTCTTCCCCAGAACTTTGTCGTGGGAGCCGTTACATGGAGGATTGAGGAGGATGTGATGGCGGCCCTTCGGACGCAGCCCGGCCCCGGTAACGGTCCACCCGGTCGGTTGTTCGTGCCTGAGTCGGTCCGTTCTGCTGTCCTTCAGTGGTCCCACGCCAGCAAGATAGCTTGTCACCCTGGCGTTGCTCAGACTATGGCGCTACTGCGCAGACGATTTTGGTGGCCTGCCATGGGAGAAGATACCCGGAGGTTTGTTGCCGCTTGTCCTGTTTGTGCGCAGAATAAGAGTACCAATCGGCCCAGCTCTGGGCTTCTTCACCCCCTACCTATTCCCCAGCGACCTTGGTCGCATCTGGCCCTGGACTTTGTCACGGGGTTGCCCTCTTCTTTTGGGAACACGGTCATTCTGACCATTGTGGACAGATTCAGCAAGTTTGCTCACTTTGTTCCTATCTCCAAGCTTCCATCTGCCACTGAGACGTCCGAGATCCTTGTTAGGGAGGTTTTCAGGGTCCACGGGTTGCCCAGTGACATTGTTTCTGACCGTGGTCCTCAGTTTACCTCTGCTGTCTGGAGATCCTTCTGTTTGGCCATTGGAGCTACAGTCAGTCTCACATCTGGATTTCACCCCCAATCTAATGGTCAGGCGGAGAGAGCCAACCAGAAGATGGAGTCCACGCTGCGCTGCCTTGTCTCCTCTGATCCCACCTCTTGGTTCTCTCAGTTACCCTGGGTCGAGTATGCCCATAATACTCTCCCTTCATCTGCCACTGGGATGTCTCCCTTCCAGTGCCTGTACGGTTACCAACCTCCCTTGTTTCCTTCTCAGGAGAGGGATCTCTCGGTTCCCTCTGTCCAGGCCCACATTCGTCGTTGCCACCGGACCTGGCATCGGGCCAGGAAGGCCCTCCTTAGAGTTTCTGACCGGTATCAGATCCAGGCGAATCGTCGCCGTATTCCTGCCCCCGCTTATACCGTTGGAGATAAGGTTTGGTTGGCTACACGGGATCTTCCTCTACGGACTGAGTCGAAGAAACTGTCACAGAAGTTCATTGGTCCGTTTGTGGTGGAGAGAATCATTAATCCTGTTGTGGTTCGACTCAAGTTGCCTGCAACGCTTAGAGTACACCCCACCTTTCATGTCTCCTGCCTCAAGCCGGTTCTCCTCAGTCCTCTGTTGCCCCCTCCTCCTCGTCCTCCTCCTCCTCGGATGATCGGAGGTGGTCCTGCCTACACGGTGCGCCGCATCATGGACTCCAGACGGCAGGGTCGAGGGTTCCAGTATCTCGTGGATTGGGAAGGATATGGCCCAGAGGAGAGGAGTTGGATTCCTCGGCGTCAGATCCTTGATGCTGACCTGCTTCGTGACTTCTACCGCCTCCACCCTGGCGCTCCGGGTAGTCCGCCCGGTGGCGTTCGTCGGAGGGGGGGTACTGTCACGAATCCCGCTTCCTGAGTCTGTTTTTGCCTGTGTTCTGTCCTGGAGTGTTTTTCCGGTGTCCTGGAACGTACCCTGTCTGGTTGCCGGGCGACGTAGCTAGTTGGGAGATCTCTGATTACCCGCACCTGTATCCCATCAGCTATCTGCACACCTGGTCCTGATCATCACCCCTCCACTTCATAAGCTCTGACCTGCCATCCATTCCCTGCCGGATCGTTAGCCATGAACAGTATGTTGTGCCAGCGTATCAGCCTCCAGTTTGATAGGGTTTGTTTTGTTGTTTTGTACGTCTTGCTTGCCTTGAACTTACCTCCGTTTGTTCTGTCTACAGTCATTCACCCGGAACACTCACCCCATCCCTGCCTGGTCGTCGGTGGCTTCTGTTACTCCCTTGGATCTGCCTATTCACTCCCATCAACTCACCTCCGCTGCCCGCTCCGCCACCTGGATCTTTCTACCTCTACGTTTAAACTTGTAAATAAATACTCACCTTCGTCCTACTCTCCTTGTCCTGGTCTGCTTCTGGGTTCTACTTTAGAAAACCGTGACACTTGTGCAGGATAGAGCTGCAATGAGGGGTTCTGAAAGTGGATTCTCAACCCTTGTAACATGTAGTGATTTCGAATATTAGCGATATTACTGTGCAGCGTAGACGTTCTATTTTCTACTGAGACAGTAAAACTATTCGTATATTAATGTAGTGCCCATCGGTAATTAATGTTTCAATATCTGTGTTGAGAAAAGCAATAAAACCATAATCCTCGCAGTCTGTATCATCCAATCACACATGATGTGCCATCACGTGTTCGCTAAAAGATCACGTGACTTGTATCTGCTCTATGATTGGACGATACTGCTGCTATCGAGTGCCATCGTGATTGCTAACAGATCACGTGACTTGTATCTGCTCTCTAATTTGATGACACAGACTGCAATGTTTTATGGAATGAGTAGGTTGTTTGCCCCCTAACTCTGGTATGTACACAGCGTTATACTCTTGGCTTTTTTTCTTCATAGATCAAAGTTTTTTTTTAAGGGATTTCTAATCTTTTAAATTAATGGTTCACACCAGAGATTTTTATTGCTATTGAACATTTAAACCACGATAACCAGCATGTTGTTGAAATGTGTAAAAATGAGTGGCCGTGTCAGTTCCTGGAACCATATCTGCAGAAAGAGGGGCGTGGCCCATTACAGCCCTTTTGATACTTGACAAGGGAAGAGTTGAGGTCTGAGAAGGAGGAATGAGGAAGTTCCTCGTATCATCGTTGCCACTGCATCTTTGCCCTTACCTGGATTATAGTAGGCTACACAGTGGATACACTTTTTGACAGGCATGAATGATGCTCAACAATGTCAGCTGCCAAACAAGTCCCACAAGTCTGAACCACCTAGACTTTAAATGGGTTAGAACCACACTGGTTGGCCAATTGTCAAGTCACATTCTTTTCCATCTTACAAAACACATCTGCCCAGAAGTTGTGCATCTTTAGTTCTCAGAAAGCGAGGAGGAGAAGGTATTCGTGCATCATTTCTCATTTGAGAAGGCTACAATCCGCAGGTCCTAGCTGACACCGTCTCAGATATAGGACGATTTATTCTCAGGTAAAATGCAGCTGTAGTGAATTTGATAGCCTGATTGCTTGATCAAATTTCACAGCAATTTTTCTTCATATTTCAAGACATTGTAGGCCTACCTATGCAACTGAAAGCTTGTTTTTTTTTAGAACTGTTTTGGTGGCAATTAAAGGCGTGGTGGATCTATAAGGTAAACCGATGGATGTACAACTGTTGAGTAATTGCTTGACAGGATATTTGTATAGCGGTGCACACAGTTGTTGATGTAGCCTAGGTGTTGATGTAGCCATTGTTTCTCAAACCTCTACTCAGGGACGCCTGAACTGGTTTGGTGATTAGTTGACAATTTTAATCAAGTGTACAAGCTTTGGAATAAATTAAACACAGAAAGGATAGGAGAGGTTTGAGAACAACTTATAGGCTATGGAATATTTGTGATTTTATTGATATTTGGAATAATGTCTGCAGTCATTTTTTATGTATTTCCTATTGGTCAAACACATTTTTCAGAAAATGTCCTTAATTGGGTTAATGGATTAAGAAACCTAGTCATAAAAGTAGATGCACCTGCACATTAATAATTAGACTAATATTAAACTAATCATGGAAATATACTGAACAAACATAAACGCACATGCTACAATTAACGATTTGACTGAGTTACAGTTCATATGAGGAAATCAGTCAATTGAAATACATTCATTAGGCCCTAATCTATGGATTTCACATGACAGAGAATACAGATATGCATCTGTTGGTTACAGAAACCTTCAAAAAATTGGCCTCGCAATGGGCCTCAGGAGCTCGTCGTCACCATGTTGTTCACAATGTTGACATCAGCAAACAGCTTGCCCACACGACGCCATACACATGGTCAGCAGTTGTGAGGCCGGTTGGACGTACTGCCAAATTCTCTAAAACAACGTTGTAGGCGGCTTATGGTAGAGAAATTAACATTAAATTATCTGGTGGACATTCCTGCAGTCAGCATGCCAATTGCATGCTCCATCAAAACTTGAGACATCTATGGCATTGTGTTGTGTGACAAAACTGCACATTTTAGAGTGGGATTTTTATTATCCCCAGCACAAGGTGCACTTGTGTAATGATCACCTGTCAGGTGGATGGATTATCTTGGCAGGGGAGAAATGCTCACTGACAGGGATGTGCAAAACATTTGAGAGAAATACGCTTTTTGTGCATATGGAACTTTTCTGGGACCAACACAATACATGTTGCATTCATATTTTTGTTCAGTGTGGTATGGAAATAGTCATTTTAACACCTTACTCTGCTTATCTTAATCGGCATCAGGTTAAAATCGAAGTAAGCATACGCTGAATAAAACGCCTGGTTTTCTGAGCAATCTTTTGAATTATTAGGACATGTAAACAGCCTAATTGGGCAGCGATTAATTTGATCTGCGCATGTGCTAGCACCGATAGAGCAAGCATCGTTCTTCCAGCCGAGATCTTTTTAACATGTAAATACGGATAGCCAAGCTTGCTTTGCCTTCATGTTGGTGCTAGCAAGCTATCAAGCAGGCTAGGTTGTGCTACGTATGTATCAACAGCCAATCCAGTAGGGGCTGGAAACTATAGCGAGCTTCCGTTATTATGAGCCGCCCTTCCCTCAACAACCTCCTGTGCATCTTAGAAGTAGTTTTCACATACAAACTTTATATGTCCGATCTCAGAATCAAAAAGGCTTCACAAAAATAACATGGTCGCTGTGATAGAATCTTTATTTGGTTGCCGATTTTCTGCATTCCTCAAAAGTCCCACCAGGTAGCCTGATGTCTGATTTCCATGTTAGCAGGATTATTAGGGAAATCATTTTACTTTCAAAGCATATAAACGTTTAAAAAAAACTTTTATATTAATCTGACCTTCCAAAATAATTGTATTATTGTGTGAATGCAACCGTGCTCACTTCAAGTAATGTCAGACTTGAGCATCTTCTCAGAATGCATATCTCTACCTTAAATTCTCTGAATTATCTCCATAAGTATATGAATGACTCGATATGAATGATTGTCCTATCAACTAAATTGCTATATGGTAGCCATTGATGACGGGGCTGCCAAACATGCTACCCTGCAAAGAAATATAATTTATCCCACTGCAAGACTAGAAGTTCTACTTTGATTGACGTTGTCATTGATAAAGGGTTCTGTGTTTTATGGACTTTATGATGCATGTAAAATATTCTACTCTGAAAGTGTGCAGGCTTTAAAATGGATAAAAATCTGATCTTCCACATTGATACCAATGACTTATATATAGACTAGATGACTGATAGGGAGTGCTGTGTTGGAGCCACTGTGTCTCCTTCTTGGCACTCCATCACCATTGTAGAAAATATTTAGGAAGCTTTAGAAATGCATTTATGAATTAGTTTTTTCCATGTTTATCAAATTACAGACACCTTAATGCATACTTTTAAATTACATTATAGAAACATTTTTCTTAAAGTATAATTTTTGGAGATGTCTAATGTTACTCACCCCACTACACGACTGCTCCTATGGGGAGTGCAATATTATGGCCTAACGGTGGCTTCAAAGCCTCTCAATGGCCAATACATAGCAATCAGCAATCAAGGGTTTATATGCATCATTGATTGATACCTGTTCTGAAAATTGCACTGTCTGGAAAATAAGTTATTGTATCTTGCATTATGTGATAATGAAGGATCCAACACCAAATGTTTGCAGTTCTATTGTGACATTGAAAGTGATCTGAGAATAAAGAGGGACACAATGATGAGTTCTATTGTGGTTAAATACACATCGTGTTCTGTGGAGGAGGTGGGTTTTAAAGTCTTTAAAGATTATACAACTTGGGCTGCATTTCCAAAGATGTCAGCTGAAACCGTAAAGGCACATTTTTTGAGCAGTAAATCTTATTATTCTGTAAGAATGTCAATTTACTTCCTGATAGACTGGGCGCATTAGAGACACCATTTATACAATAACATGTCATTCAGCAGCGCAACGTGTACTAGCCAGCAAGTTTGTCAATATGGGGGCTTATTCTAGTACAGAGAAGCCCCCATCACCTTAGCAAGAAGTAGTTTCACAAATAATTTGTACAAAGCCTGCCTCAAATAGCCTGCCCCCAGGTTTGTCACAGCTAGTGACTTGACAGTTTGCTGCTCCAAAGTGAAGAAACAGACACTAATGAGGTCATTTTGTTGAGTAATGTGAGTCATTCAGGAAGTTCTCAACTTGTTCATTGAGTTTTTACTTCAGTTGTTCAGAATTAGCTCAGTGTTTGTATTATTTATTTGATATAGTATTTTTTGCTGATCTTTATCAGTGGTGCCAATAGTTTTGGACCTGACTGTATCTATCAAGGTTTAAAGTTGATAGGTTGATAGCACAGACAAGACAGGCAATAGTTGATGCATAGTTGAGTTGCTTTGATATCAAATTGAACCATCTTGTCATGAGAGAGAGAGCGAGAGAGAGAGAGTTGGCATTATCACTCATCCTCTCCAAGACTGGTTCTGTGAGCTTTGTTTGATTGCCACACATTTCCCCCCAACAGGTTTTAATGTGTGGCTATAAATGGTTCTCATCTTTCAGCAGCACTGGGTGTTTGAAAGTCCAGATATAGATGACAAGGGCAGATGACCTAGAAATGCAAAGTAGGCCGATGTGGAGCTGAGATAAAACAGTAAGGGTTTTGGTCTATCTCTCTCATCTGTTTTAGAGTCGATTAAATATAGGAGTTGTAACAGCCTTCGGAGCACTCACTAAGATAGGATCTACAAAGATTACACAGTAACATAGAATGGGGATGTGCAGGTTTGGATGTTATGTTTTGAAGTTCTGATCTGGTTGGATAAACTCATCACTGTGTGTGTACATTACAGTATGTAATGTCAGTGAAATACCAACCTTGGTTTGGACAGGTTAGGACAACAAGTTTCTCTATGAAGTTAAACTCAGACATCTCAAAATTCATAAAGTCAAACAGACTGCGCATCTCGCCCACTTGACACATCAAAGTAGCCCAAGAAACGTTCCTGAGTAAAGCCCTGATCATCCACATACCTACGATATCTGACAACTGCGAGCAGACTGGTACCACCATAGGTCGCAGAGCGGTGGGGCATTTTTTACCTCTTAGCACCTGGATTGTTTTCCTTATATATTAACCTAACTAGGAAAACTCTGGACCCTATAAGGTATGACAGTGATTAATCAGTTGTAAAAAGGTTTTATATGGGCTATGATGGGACTAGTTTTTTCCTAATCAAGTCACATGGTTTTAAAAAACTCCTGAGAAAAACTCCTGGCCCTGGGGGGGGGATGAAAACCCTGTCAAACTGCAGCTGCCTGATATTTGTTCATATACATTATATTTAGACCAGATTAGGAGGGGGATTTCCTCTAGACACATAGACAACAACTGATAGACAGTATAACTCAGAGGGCTCAGCTTGCTTTATACATGTTTGCATCATGCAGGTCTATGCGACTGTATTATTAAAAAAATACTCACATCTTCCATCACTATTATATCGATTGATTAATTCCAGGTAATAATTTTGGATTTAAAAACCAGCCCAATTTTGTATATAATCTAAATTTGATCACATTCACATTTTCTCCTGACACACAAATGGACTACAAATACATAACGTTACCAATTAGTTTACCCGGACGATAGGCTGTATGCAGCTGCTCTTGTTAATAGCCTACAGTTGATCAGACTGAGAAATTGTCTCGTTTTCAACCCATACATCATGTGAGATTTCTAATATTTAGGTGTAGCCTAGGCTGCTGCAACATTTGTGTCATGAGTTTTTGCTTGTGTCTGTTCGGAGTGATTATGTGTTTTCATCTTTGCTCAATAAATACCGGAGGAAAGTGCAAAGCCTACTTGAGCGCACGTGAAAAAATTTGTTGCGTCAACCTCTCTCTTTAATCTAACTTTTAATGGATGATGCAATGGAAGCTATCAAATCATTCGGAATTGTTTTCGACAGAAAAGATGATCAGCGTGTAAATTATCATAACCTGCAATTACAGGCGGCCTGATAATAGGCTCCCTGTTGGTATTGAACGCTCTCACCTTTTCATCCTTCTTCATGAAACTGATCTCAGGCAGAGGTCGACCATCGCTTTTATTTCACACCTTTTCCGTGTACCCCAGAGAATGAAAGGGGTTCTTCAACATAGAACCCCCATAATGCTCTGTGGCATAATCCCAATACAACACACTAGGTTCGTTCTCTGATCCTACATCTATGATTGGATGGACAACATGTCAGTTCATAATGCAATAGCTTTGTTTGGTTGGAGGATGGTGGGGCCTACCAGCCTCCTAGGTTTTGTATTGAAGTCAATGTAGCCAGAGGAGGACTGAAGCTAGCTGTCCTCCGGCTACACCATGGTGTTAGCCCAGACAGTGCTGTTGAAGATACTGTAGACCTTCATTGCAAAACAGTATATTTTATCCAATTGTTTGGTGACATATGAATATATTTAGTATAGTTTTATCTAAAAATGATAAAGTTTTTTATGTTTTTCCTTCCTCCTCTGAGGATCCTCCACTGACTGAAAGTAGAGAACAGGGTTGAATGCATTTATCAAGCTTATGAGACATGGGCCTACTAGTTAATGCATAGGGATACTGAATATAAATTTTTTGAATATAAATTATCATTACACAGTTTTATTTCAATCTCTTCATTCAAAGACTCAATCATGGACTCTTACTGACAGTTGTGGCTGCTTTGCGTGATATATTGTTGTCTCTACCTTCTTGCCCTTTGTGCTGTTGTCTGTGCCCAATAATGTTAGTACCATGTTTTATGCTGCTACCATGTTGTGTTGCTACCATGCTGTGTTGTCATGTGTTGCTGCCTTGCTATGTTGTTTTCTTAGGTCTCTCTTTATGTAGTGTTGTGTTGTCTCTCTTGTTGTGATGTGTATTTTGTCCTATATTTATATTGTATTTATTTAATATTTTTAATCCTTGGCCCCCGTCCCTGCAGGAGGCCTTTTGCCTTTTGGTTGGCCTTCATTGTAAATAATAATTTGTTCTTAAGTGACTTGCCTAGTTAAATAAAGGTAAAATAAAAATAAATAAATCAAATATGTTATATTTGGAATATTGACTGATCTCACATATTGTGGACTAATTAATGTTAGTCTATATGATATGATCATTTCTTCAACATTGGTTAATGTAAGATCTAAATGGGTTCATTGATGATTGACATAGATTAACAGATGATGGACTAAATAATTTTAGTCTATATCATGGATAATCAACTAGATTCAGCTGCGGGACGATTTTTTCTTGAGCGGATGGTCAGGGGGTCGGAAACATAATTACAAATAAATAGTTGACTGCAAATTGACCGCAATAATTGATCACAATAAATTGACCGCAATAAATTGACCGCAAATTGACACCAAACAGATATAATAGTTGAAAAACAACCTTGTATTTAAACCTTGTTTACATTTGTATACGATCACATATATCTCTATATTATATTTGTCACGATAGTCGAAAAGAGTGGACCAAGATGCAGCGTGGTATGTTTCCATCTCTTTTAATAGGAAGAGAAAAAACTCAAAGAACAAAAACAATAACGCAAACAAACGAAACGTGAAGTTAATAAAAGTGAACACAGGCAACTATACATAGTCAAGATCCCACAAAGCACAATGGGGAAATGGCTACCTAAATATGATCCCCAATCAGATACAACGATAAACAGCTGCCTCTGATTGGGAACCATACCAGGCCAACATAGAAATATAATTCACCTAGATAACCCACCCCGACCTAACCAACATAGAGAATAGAAAGCTCTCTATGGTCAGGGCGTGACAATGTTAGGGAATACTTCGGAATACATTTGCAAAATAAAAATCTATTTAAGCTGATATTCTGGTGTTTTAACAGTCTTTTATGTCCAACAATAATTACATTTTTTTTTATCAGAAAACTTAGTGGGGCCAAAAAAATCACCAGTTGGGGAACCCTGGTCTATATCATAAGTATTTCAATGTGGGTTAATGTGAGATGTAATGGGCTTAATTTAAGGTTTGATGTGCATGGATTGATGTTGTATACCTCTACAGGGACGTTGCGGATATGGAGCCTCTGATCATTCTCCTTCTGCTAGCAGGTAAAACACTTGATGTGTGTGTTTTGTGTGTATGTGTGGGTAGTTATGTGTGTGTGTGTGTGTATCTGTGTGTGTTTTGTGTGTGGGGGGGATGGTTGTGTGTGGGTGTGTTCCTCGGGTTAACCTGACAGGTTCCTCAGGGGTTGCACAGCCAACCTTTACCACTATAGTTGGAAATAATAACTATGACTTTATTAGCCTACTTGGTGTTTCTTGTACAGCGTATAAGGGGGATGGATATATTGGACTGGAATGTATAGGCTTGTCTTACATTTGTATAAATTGTTTTTCTAACAGGACTAGTAGGGAAGACATCAGCGACAAACACAATAGCAACGGGTAATGTACCTTCATATGAATCAACATTACAACTACTTCAACACAACCCATTGAATCAAACCCCAATTGGGAAACAGATTCAATGTTCATTGAGACCACACTAGATGCAGTCAAAATCACTGCCTCATAACATTTAGAATGGCAATATGCAGTTATCAACACAGCTACTGAACAATGCCACAAACAGATGCTACCAAGTGGTTAGGGTAAACTTACAAAACAAAATCTATTCTATATGTCAGATATACAGGCGACTTTGACACTGACAAACTGAGCATCTGAGATCAATAAAAATTACCCTGTTTTGAATCCGTCAATAGCCTAGGTGTGTGAAAACACATATTGTACAACATTAAGATCAAATTATAGTCCTCATAAAGCTTTCCAGTTTCACTGACTCACCAAATGATGTGCAGCTCACTCACTTGCGATGACCAATGCGCTGGTGAAACAAAAGCCTACCTCTTTTGTTTTACTTTCTAAAACAATGTTCTTCGCTCAATTGGCTTATTGGAAGTTGATTACATATTTGGTAGCCTACAGACAGATTAGTCTTCTCTTTTCAGCAGGAGCCATTTGCTTTCCAACCTGTGTTTTCCCGCTATTGTATTTGAAATATTGTGAAAGGCCTGTTTTGGCTTCATGCTGTTCACTGACAGATTTACAACGTGTTCCCAACTTCAGCTAAATAAGCTAAATTATAGGTCTACTCCTTGTGTAGTATTCTGAATAATACATTTTCCCTTCTGGACAGCAGTAATTCTATAACTATGGCAAATACATTTTTATTCATCAGGGGTGTTCAGCACTTTCAGCACACTTCCAGCAGCTATGATTCTATGAGGAAATAAATGAAGTTCAATGCTGGACAGATGAGAGTTGCAGGCTCATGTCTATCAGAGCAAGGAGGGAGAGGTCATAGAAAGAGAGATCATGCTGGTTCTGTGAAAGATACACTTCTCTCTCACCACAGCAATGGCCACGCATTGGTATAGGCTAGAATGTTGCGCAAACCATAAACCCGGGCCGGACCAAAACAAATAAATTCTTAGAATATCAGGAACATTTTTAAATTACATTTCTTTTTAGAGGGTGGGATAATTACAGAGGAGGCAACTTGAATTAACTTATAGTTTTTACACTGCAGAGTGACAATTATTTTTCATGCCACAAGAGGTACTGGATCGTGGCAAACGGGTTCCGGAACTAAACAAAACAAAAGTGAGAGGTGCCAGATCCTGTTCCAGCAGGCTCAAATGAAGCACTGCACACCCTCACACCCAGATGCCAACACAGCTTCAGTGTCTTTAAATGTGACAACACAACAACCAATTAGCAACATCACTTTGGATCCATCATATGACTACACTGACAACAGATATGAATACTACATTACCACCGAATGTTACTGTTTCCCCACACCCACACACCAATAGAACTCCATCACCTACTAATTTGACAATTACTTTGCAATCAGTCTTAAATACAACTTCAATTTCTCAAATGTGATAACAATTCCAACTAGAGGGCTGCATTCCCGCAGGATGCCTGCGGGTCCTGACAGAGGTTACCCATATGTCTCTGCCTGTAAAATGTACTCCTAAAACGTAGGCTGTATCCTACAGTATATGCAAAACGTAGCAAGTGTCAATTTCATCATTCTTGCGGCTTCATGTTCAGTAGCCATACGTGCGTGTCTCAGTTAAATAGAATAGGCTGTAGCATGGGCGGAGAAGAACAGGGCAGATATCTTTCCAAAGAAATGTACTTCCTAAATACCGATAGCCTAAATAATGGACCATGTGAGAATCTGGCAATTTAACCCATTTCTTAAGTATTTTTTGCACATTTGATATTGGGCACAACTCGGATTTTTAGTGATGATGAGTGAGAAAGTTATAGAGGCACTAATATTACCCCCCCCCCCCATAAAAAACAAATGCTAACCTCTCCTGTTATTCAAATGGTGAGAGGTTAGAATGTCCTGGGGAGTATGATATTTGTGCGTCTGTAACTTTATCACTCATCATTATTCAAGATTCATTCAGGATTATTTGTAATCATGGTAGCACCCACATTAACGTAATAGTGTTTAGAAACATATTATATTTTATTTACAGTAAAAGTGACTCCAAAATGACACAATAGATTATTTTCCATTAATTTCTATTGTGTCCAGAATTATCTGAAACACAACCATAACCCCCCACTTCATATCTAATATATTAATAATATTTTCCACTTTCTTCCTTTTTTCCTTGTCCGCCATCTTCTTCCTCATCAGCTACAAAACCTAGAGAAGCTAGGACTATTTGCAAGCTACACTGCCGTCTCCCAGCAGTTTCCTCTCTTCATCTCTCCCGTGAAGCTTTTCTGTCACATAGTCTGTCGGCACGCTTTGTGGTGTCCACATGGTCCTAAATCTAGTCAGCAGACACCGCTAAACAGCCTACCCGACCGCTTGGAGGCATCTGCATAGTCCTAAAGCACACAAGGCATGTTGTTGTATTACAGTGCAATGACAAAACTGGGACGGGACACAAAAATGCTATTTCAGAATGTGTGTGTGTTGGGGGGGATCATGTCCCCACCTGTTCCCAGTGAAAGATGCGCTCCTGCCTATAGGGTGCAAAATTGCTAGGACCATAGCTGACAAGTGAGCTGCATCACATATGCCTAAAATAATATTGTGGGACTGCAGTTGGGTTTGGGACCAGATCTTGTGGTAGCGGGTGGGAGTCGGACAGAAATAAAGCAGGTGCTGGTGGAGTGTTGTATGAAAACCTACCTGTGTGGGCGGTAGTGGGATGAAGAAATCAGTCCCGTACAGAACTCTACCTTCAACAACACATATCATTGCAATGACATCATATACCAATGCTACATTGACAATAAAAGCAACACTTTCCCCACAACCAGGCAACAACTCTACTTCCACAACACCCGCCCCTCCACCACCAGAGGTTAAGCTGGAGTACAAATTGGAGCAAAACTTCACCGCAGACTTGACTAATGCATCATCACCACATTTTCAAGCATTAGCAGCAAGTGTTGCTACAGTGGTAAGTTCTGTTTAATATTACATCCTTTTCAAGTCTTTACTTTTCCTCACCAACAGGTTTAAAGGAGCAGTTTTTACATCAATCTTTTTTTATTTTTTTTATTTTTTACTTATAAATGAATTATAATATATTTGTACCTATTGTAAAAAAATAAATGTAAACAATCATGTAAAGCCTCAAAACATGGTTAAAACTATTATTTTGATATATTGGATGGTCAGTCCTTGCATCTACAGCTCTGGTCTATGAACTTGAGCGTGGCAACATTTCTCCAGCCCCATCCCTCAGCTCCTTATTGAAACAGTGGCGGGAAGTCGCTTTGTTATTGTTTCAACTGCTGATTGGTCCTTTAAGTCACTTTCAGTTAATTAAATTAAGTGAAATATTTCAAATTGTATTAATTCAATGAATAAAAGGCGACTCTTTTTGTGGTACTACTTTTTGTGAACAAATATGTGAACATATTCTATTTGATTTAGAAATAGTTTGAGGAAACTATTTAATATTTTATCATGATAAGCAGTTAATAAGCAGACCTTCAAATAAAGTCAATGATTTTAACTATGATTAGTTCTGCCTTTATAAATGTTATACTATTTATCTTCAGCTGTACCTTCTGATAGATGTTCAATGTTTTAGGATGTATTCATGACTAAATATGATATATAACACTTATATTTACAGCTGGACAGTGATTACAAACACAAATATGGATCCAGTTTCAATCACACAGTGGTTCTTGGTTTCAGGTAGGTAGTTATTGACATTGGGACATTCTTGGGTTTCTTTTGTAGATTCACATTATATTCATCAATTAATTTAGAGGTTAATAAGTAATGTATTTAATTGTATATAATTCCAAAAATAATAACAATATGAACATGATTTGCTGATGGACTAATAAAAAAAGGTTTCGTTTTGTTTTCCAGTGAAGGTTCGGTTGTGGTATATACTGTGCTACTATTCAACAATAACACAGCTGCTCCAGCAACAACCACAGCTGCTCCAGCAACAACCACAGCTACTCCAACAACAACCACAGCTGCTCTGACCACAGTTACAACTGGTTCTTCAACCACTACCACAACACCAGCCCCTCCACCACCAGAGGTTAAGTTGGAGTTCAAATTGGAGCAAAACTTCACAGCAGATTTGAGTAATGTTTCTTCACCAGCGTTCAAAGAATTAGCAAATACTGTGGCTACAGCGGTAAATACTGTTTTACTTTCATTTTCAACCTTTCTAATATCATACTTTTACATTCCCTAATAAAAAAGGCTTAGTCTAGTCAATTCAGTAATCAAAATATCATGTTATTAAATCAGGGAATAAAATCTAAAGGTTTTCTGCTCAATGATTGCTTCGACAGAATTTAAATGATTGATTGATATATTGATTTAGAAGTAGTTTACAAGTAATGAAGAAAACATTTCATAATGATAAGCAAACCTTTAAATTAGGGTTAGGGTGAGTTGTAAAGTATATTTCAATGTAAAACCATCGCAATGTCTCAGGACATATTCATGTATAAAACATGATATATTCATATTCTTTTTACAGCTGGAAAATGTGTACAAAAGTAAATATGGATCCAGTTTCCTTCGCATAGAAGTTATAGGTTTCAGGTAAGAAGTAATTCTAAGCATTTTTGTCTGACATCGTGTTTGGGGTTCTAAAGAAGTAATTTGTTTAATTGTTCATAATTATCGTAGAATTTAAACATGAATCTGATCTGTTGATGAAATCATAATTTAATCGAATAATTGTGGTTGTTTTCCAGTCAAGGTTCAGTTGTGGTAATCACTAGGCTGGTATTTGCCAATATCAGCGTAGTCCCCGCGACCAGTGAAGTGGCTGCCACGATGACAGAGGCAGTTTCAAGCAACAGCTCTAATTTCTCTCTCCCTGTGAACACAGCCTCTATTGTGGCAACAAGTAAGACTCACATATTATTTGCACTAGTTGTTCATCACAGATTTACTGTTACTAATTTGTTATAACATATCAGTTAATTAGAACTTGCATATGCAAGGAATGGTTAATTCAAGACTGTGCAATTCTATTAAAATAAATCACAACGTAGGGGGTATGATACGGTCCCAAACAGGTGAAGTAGGTCATTTCCATTTAACTATGCATGCCGGAGTTTATTATCTGTCTTTTATGTGTGCTACGTCACATAGAAAACAAAGTAACAAATGTGGTTGTAAAAAAAATGTATTCTGAAGAGAAAACACATTACCTTCTTATCTTATGCTAAACTGAGTAACCCTACGTCCTCAACATTGTTGATGAAACGTCTGTAACTTTCTTGACTGGATTTTATGTCAGAATTTGTTTAGAGTTGTACACAATATTTAGCCACTGTACAGTTAATAAACATTAGGTATAATTAAATCCTATTGAACACCCTTTGATCAATCAGAATAGAATACCTAGAAATCCATTTTATAATTACAGAGGTCATCGTACCAACACAACCCCCAGCAACCACAACTCCAACCACAGCTGCTCTAACAACAACAACAGCTGCTTCCTCAACAACCACAGTTGCTCTAACAACCACAGCTGCTTCCTCAACAACCACAGTTGCTCCAACAACAACCACAGCTGCTCCAACAACAACCACAGCAACTTCCACAACAACCACAGCTGTCCCCACAACAACAACAACAGCTGCACCCACAACAACCACGGTTGCTCCCACAACAACAGCTACACCCATAACAACCACAGTTGCAGCCACAACAACCACAGCTGCTCCCACAACAACCACCACTGCTCTAACAACAACCACCACTGCTCCAATAACAACCACCACTGCTCCAATAACAACCACAGCTGCTCCCACAACAACCACAGCTGCTCCCACAACAACCACAGCTGCTCCCACAACAACCACAGCTGCTCCCACAACAACCACAGCTGCTCCCATAACAACCACAGCTGCTCCCACAACAACCACAGCTGCTCCCACAACAACCACCACTGCTCTAACAACAACCACAGTTGCACCAACCACAACCACAGCTGCTCCAACAACAACGACAGCTACTTCCACAACAACCACAGCTGCTCCCACAACAACCACAGCCTCTCCCACAACAACCACCACTGCTCTAACAACAACCACCACTGCTCTAACAACAACCACAGCTGCTCTAACAACAACCACAGCTGCTCTAACAACAACCACAGTTGCTCCCACAACAACCACAGCTGCTCTAACAACAACCACAGCTGCTCCCACAACAACAACAGCTGTCCCCACAACAACAACAGCTGCACCCACAACAACCACAGCTGCTCCCACAACAACCACAGCTGCTCCCACGACAACCACCACTGCTCCCACAACAGCCACAGCTGCTCCCACAACAACCACAGTTGCTCCAACAACAACCACAGCTGCTCCAACAACAACGACAGCTACTTCCACAACAACCACAGCTGCTCCCACAACAACCACAGCTGCTCCCACAACAACCACAGCTGCTCCCACAACAACCACCACTGCTCCAACAACAACCACAGCTGCTCCAACAACAACGACAGCTGCTCCCACAACAACCACAGCTGCTCCCACAACAACCACCGCTGCTCCAACAACAACCACAGCTGCTCCAACAACAACCACAGCTGCTCCCACAACAACCACAGCTGCTCCAACAACAACGACAGCTACTTCCACAACAACAACAGCTGTCCCCACAACAACAACAGCTGCAACCACAACAACCACAGTTGCTCCCACAACAACCACAGTTGCTCCCACAACAACCACAGCTGCTCCCACAACAACCACAGCTGCTCCCACAACAACCACAGCTGCTCCCACAACAACCACAGCTGCTCCCACAACAACCACAGTTGCTCCAACAACAACCACAGCTGCTCCAACAACAACGACAGCTACTTCCACAACAACCACAGCTGTTCCCACAACAACCACAGCTGTTCCCACAACAACCACAGCTGCTCCAACAACAACCACAGCTGCTCCCACAACAACCACAGCTGCTCCCACAACAACCACAGCTGCTCCAACAACAACCACAGTTGCTCCAACAACAACCACAGTTGCTCCAACAACAACCACAGCTGCTCCAACAACAACGACAGCTACTTCCACAACAACAACAGCTGTCCCCACAACAACCACAGTTGCTCCCACAACAACCACAGTTGCTCCCACAACAACCACAGTTGCTCCCACAACAACCACAGCTGCTCCCACAACAACCACAGCTGCTCCCACAACAACCACAGCTGCTCCCACAACAACCACCACTGCTCTAACAACAACCACAGTTGCTCCAACAACAACCACAGCTGCTCCAACAACAACGACAGCTACTTCCACAACAACCACAGGTGCTCCCACAACAACCACCACTGCTCTAACAACAACCACCACCGCTCTAACAACAACCACCACTGCTCTAACAACAACCACAGCTGCTTTAACAACAACCACAGCTGCTCCCACAACAACCACCACTGCTCCCACAACAACCACAGCTGCTCCCACAACAACAACAGCTGTCCCCACAACAACAACAGCTGCACCCACAACAACCACAGTTGCTCCCACAACAACCACAGCTGCTCCCACAACAACCACAGCTGCTCCCACAACAACCACAGCTGCTCCCACAACAACCACAGCTGCTCCAACGACAACCACAGTTGCTCCATCAACAACCACAGCTGCTGCTACGACAACAACAGCCACTCTCACAACAACCACAACTTCTCCAACAACAACCACAGCTGCTCCCACAACAACCACAGCTGCTCCAACAACAACGACAGCTACTTCCACAACAACCACAGCTGCTCCCACAACAACCACAGCTGCTCCCACAACAACCACAGCTGCTCCCACAACAACCACAGCTGCTCCCACAACAACCACAGCTGCTCCAACAACAACCACAGCTGCTCCCACAACAACCATTGCTGCACCCACAACAACCACAGTTCCTCCCACAACAACCACAGCTGCTCCCACAACAACCACCACTGCTCCCACAACAACCACAGCTGTTCCCACAACGACAACAGCTGTCCCCACAACAACAACAGCTGCACCCACAACAACCACAGCTGCTCCAACAACAACGACAGCAACTTCCACAACAACCACAGCTGCTCCCACAACAACCACACCTGCTCCCACAACAACCACAGCTGCTCCCACAACAACCACAGCTGCTCCCACAACAACCACAGCTGCTCCCACAACAACCACAGCTGCATCCACAACAACCACAGCTGCATCCACAATAACCACAGCTGCTCCAACAACAACCACAGCTGCTCCCACAACAACCACAGCTGCTCCCACAACAACTACAGCTGCTCCCACAACAACCACAGCTGCTCCAACAACAACGACAGCTACTTCCACAACAACCACAGCTGCTCCCACAACAACCACAGCTGCTCCCACAACAACCACCACTGCTCCCACAACAACCACCACTGCTCCCACAACAACCACCACTGCTCCCACAACAACCACCACTGCTCTAACAACAACCACCACTGCTCTAACAACAATGACAGCTACTTCCACAACAACCACAGCTGCTCCCACAACAACCACAGCTTCTCCCACAACAACCACAGCTGCTCCCAAAACAACCACCACTGCTCTAACAACCACAGCTGCTCCCACAACAACCACAGCTGCTCCCACAACAACCACAGCTGCTCCCACAACAACCACAGCTGCATCCACAACAACCACAGCTGCCCCCACAACAACAACAGCTGCACCCACAACAACCACAGCTGCTCCCATAACAACCACAGCTGCTCCCACAACAACCATGGCTGCTCCCACAACAACCACGGCTGCTCCCACAACAACCACGGCTGCTCCCACAACAACCACCACTGCTCTAACAACAACCACAGCTGCTCCCACAACAACCACCACTGCTCCAATAACAACCACAGCTGCTCCCACAACAACCACAGCTGCTCCCACAACAACCACAGCTGCTCCCACAACAACCACAGCTGCTCCCACAACAACCACAGCTGCTCCCACAACAACCACCACTGCTGTAACAACAACCACAGCTGCTCTAACAACAACCACAGCTGCTTCCTCAACAACCAAAGTTGCTCCAACAATAACCACAGCTACTTCCACAACAACAACAGCTGTTCCCACAACAACCACAGTTGCTCCCACAACAACCGCAGCTGCTCCCACAACAACCACAGCTGCTCCCACAACAACAACAACCACAGCTGCTCCCACAACAACCACAGTTGCTCCAACAACAACCACAGCTGCTCCCACAACAACCACAGCTGCATCCACAACAACCACAGCTGTCCCCACAACAACAGCTGCACCCACAACAACTACAGTTGCTCCCACAACAACCACAGCTGCTGCCACAACAACAACATCCACAGCTGCTGCCACAACATCCACAGCTGCTGCCACAACAACCACAGTTGCTCCTACAACAACCACAGCTGCTCCCACAACAACCACAGGTGCTCCCACAACAACCACAGCTGCTCCCACAACAACCACAGCTGCTCACACAGCAACCACCACTGCTCTAACAACCACCACCGTTGCTCCAACAACAACGACATCTACTTCCACAACAACCACAGCTGCTCCCACAACAACCACAGCTGCTCCCACAACAACCACAGCTGCTCCCACAACAACCACCACTGCTCTAACAACAACCACAGCTGCTCCCACAACAACCACAGCTGCTCCCACAACAACCACAGCTGCTCCCACAACAACCACAGCTGCTCCCACAACAACCACAGCTGCTCCAACAACAACCACAGCTGCTCCCACAACAACCACAGCTGCTGCCACAACAACAACCACAGCTGCTGCCACAACAACAACCACAGTTGCTCCTACAACAACCACAGCTGCTCCCACAACAACCACAGCTGCTCCCACAACAACCACTGCTGCTCCCACAACAACCACCACTGCTCTAACAACCACCACCGTTGCTCCAACAACAACGACAGCTACTTCCACAACAACCACAGCTGCTCCCACAACAACCACAGCTTCTCCCACAACAACCACAGCTGCTCCCACAACAACCACAGCTGCTCCAACAACAACGACAGCTGCTCCCACAACAACGACAGCTGCTCCCACAACAACGACAGCTGCTCCCACAACAACCACAGCTGCTCCCACAACAACCACAGCTGCTCCCACAACAACCACAGCTGCTCCCACAACAACCACAGCTGCTCTAACAACAACCACAGCTGCTCCAACAACAACCACAGTTGCTCCCACAACAACCACAGTTGCTCCCACAACAACCACAGCTGCTCCCACAACAACCACAGCTGCTCCCACAACAACCACAGCTGCTCCCACAACAACCACAGCTGCTCCAACAACAACCACAGCTGCTCTAACAACAACCACAGCTGCTCCCACAACAACCACAGCTGCTCCCACAACAACCACAGTTGCTCCCACAACAACCACTGCTGCTCCCACAACAACCACTGCTGCTCCCACAACAACCACAGCTGCTCCCACAACAACCACAGCTGTCCCCACAACAACCACAGCTGCTCCCACAACAACAGCTGCTCCAACAACAACCACAGCTGCTCCAACAACAACCACAGCTGCTCCAACAACAACCACAGCTGTTCCAACAACAAGCACAGCTGTTCCAACAACAACCACAGCTGCTCCCACAACAACCACAGCTGCTCCCACAACAACCACAGTTGCTCCCACAACAACCACAGCTGCTCCCACAACAACCACAGCTGCTCCCACAACAACCACTGCTGCTCCCACAACAACCACAGCTGCTCCCACAACAACCACAGCTGCACCCACAACAACCACAGCTGCACCCACAACAACCACAGCTGCTCCCACAACAACCACAGCTGCTCCCACAACAACCACAGCTGCTCCAACAACAACCACAGCTGCTCCAACAACAACCACAGCTGCTCCAACAACAACCACAGCTGTTCCAACAACAACCACAGCTGCTCCCACAACAACAACCACAGCTGCTCCCACAACAGCAACCACCACTGCTCTAACAACAACCACCACTGCTCTAACAGCAACCGCAGTTGCTCCAACAACAACCACAGCTGCTCCAACAACAACGACAGCTACTTCCACAACAACCACAGCTGCTCCCACAACAACCACAGCTGCTCCCACAACAACCACAGCTGCTTCCACAACAACCACAGCTGCTTCCTTAATAACCACAGCTGCTCCAACAACAACCACAGCTGCTCCAACAACAACGACAGCTACTTCCACAACAACAACAGCTGTCCCCACAACAACCACAGTTGCTCCCACAACAACCACAGTTGATCCCACAACAACCACAGCTGCTCCCACAACAGCCACAGCTGCTCCCACAACAACAACAGCCACAGCTTCTCCCACAACAACCACAGTTGCTCCAACAACAACCACAGCTGCTCCAACAACAACCACAGCTACTTCCACAACAACCACAGCTGTTCCCACAACAACCACAGCTGCTCCCACAACAACCACAGCTGCTCCCACAACAACCACCACTGCTCTAACAACAACCACAGTTGCTCCAACAACAACCACAGCTGCTCCAACAACAACGACAGCTACTTCCACAACAACCACAGATTCTCCCACAACAACCACAGCTGCTCCCACAACAACCACAGCTGCTCCCACAACAATCACCACTGCTCTAACAACAACCACAGCTGCTCCAACAACAACGACAGCTACTTCCACAACAACAACAGCAGTCCCCACAACAACAACAGCTGCACCCACAACAACCACAGTTGCTCCCACAACAACCACAGCTGCTCCAACAACAACGACAGCTTCTGCCACAACAACAACAGCTGTCCCCACAACAACCACAGTTGCTCCCACAACAACCACAGCTGCTCCCACAACAACCACAGCTGCTCCCACAACAACCACAGCTGCTCCCACAACAACCACAGCTGCTCTAACAACAACCACAGCTGCTCTAACAACAACCACAGCTGCTCTAACAACAACCACAGCTGCTCCCACAACAACCACAGTTGCTCCTACAACAACCACAGCTGCTCCCACAACAACCACAGCTGCTCCCACAACAACCACTGCTGCTCCCACAACAACCACTGCTGCTCCCACAACAACCACAGCTGCTCCCACAACAACCACAGCTGCTCCCACAACAACCACAGCTGCTCCCACAACATACACAGCTGCACCCACAACAACAACAGCTGCTCCCACAACAACCACAGCTGCTCCAACAACAACCACCGCTACTTCCACAACAACCACAGCTGTTCCAACAACAACCACAGCTGCTCCCACAACAACCACAGCTGCTCCCACAACAACAACAACCACAGCTGCTGCCACAACAACCACAGCTGCTGCCACAACAACCACAGCTGCTCCCACAACAACCACAGCTGCTCCCACAACAACCACAGATGCTCCCACAACAACCACAGCTGCTCCCACAGCAACCACCACTGCTCTAACAACCACCACCGTTGCTCCAACAACAACGACAGCTACTTCCACAAAAACCACAGCTGCTCCCACAACAACCACAGCTTCTCCCACAACAACAACAGCTGTCCCCACAACAACAACAGCTGCTCCAACAACAACCACAGCTGCTCCAACAACAACCACAGCTGCTCCAACAACAACCACAGCTGTTCCAACAACAAGCACAGCTGTTCCAACAACAACCACAACCACAGCTGCTCCCACAACAACCACAACCACAGCTGCTCCCACAACAACCACAGCTGCTCCCACAACAACAACAACCACAGCTGCTGCCACAACAACCACAGCTGCTGCCACAACAACCACAGCTGCTCCCACAACAACCACAGCTGCTCCCACAACAACCACAGCTGCTCCCGCAACAACCACAGCTGCTCCCACAACAACCACCACTGCTCTACCAACAACCACAGCTGCTCCCACAACAACCACAGCTGCTCCCACAACAACCACAGCTGCTCCAACAACAACCACAGCTGCTCCCACAACAACCACAGCTGCTCCCACAACAACCACAGCTGCTCCCACAACAACCACAGCTGCTCCCACAACAACGACAGCTGCTCCAACAACAACCACAGCTGCTCCCACAACAACCACAGCTGCTCCCACAACAACCACAGTTGCTCCCACAACAACCACAGTTGCTCCCACAACAACCACAGCTGCTCCCACAACAACCACAGCTGCTCCCACAACAACCACAGCTGCTCCCACAACAACCACAGCTGCTCCAACAACAACCACAGCTGCTCCAACAACAACCACAGCTGCTCCCACAACAACCACAGCTGCTCCCACAACAACCACAGTTGCTCCCACAACAACCACTGCTGCTCCCACAACAACCACTGCTGCTCCCACAACAACCACTGCTGCTCCCACAACAACCACAGCTGCTCCCACAACAACCACAGCTGCTCCCACAACAACCACAGCTGCTCCCACAACAACCACAGCTGCTCCCACAACAACCACAGCTGCTCCCACAACAACCACAGCTTCTCCAACAACAACCACAGCTGCTCCAACAACAACCACAGCTGTTCCAACAACAACCACAGCTGTTCCAACAACAACCACAGCTGCTCCCACAACAACCACAGTTGCTCCTACAACAACCACAGCTGCTCCCACAACAGCCACAGTTGCTCCTACAACAACCACAGCTGCTCCCACAACAACCACAGCTGCTCCCACAACAACCACTGCTGCTCCCACAACAACCACAGCTGCTCCCACAACAACCACAGCTGCTCCCACAACAACCACAGCTGCTCCCACAACAACCACAGCTGCTCCCACAACAACCACAGCTGCTCCCACAACAACCACAGCTGCTCCAACAACAACCACAGCTGCTCCAACAACAACCACAGCTGTTCCCACAACAACGACAGCTGTTCCCACAACAACGACAGCTGTTCCCACAACAACCACAGCGGCTCCAACAACAGCAACCACCACTGCTCTAACAACAACCACCACTGCTCTAACAACAACCACAGTTGCTCCAACAACAACCACAGCTGCTCCCGCAACAACGACAGCTGCTCCCGCAACAACCACAGCTGCTCCCGCAACAACCACAGCTGCTCCCGCAGCAACCACCACAGCTGCTCCCGCAGCAACAACCACAGCTGCTCCCACAGCAACAACCACAGCTGCTCCCGCAACCACCACAGCTACTTCCACAGCAACCACAGCTGTTCCCACAACAACCACAGCTGCTCCCACAACAACCACAGCTGCTCCCACAACAACCACAGCTGCTCCCACAACAACGACAGCTGCTCCCACAACAACCACAGCTGCTCTAACAACAACCACAGCTGCTCCCACAACAACCACAGTTGGTCCCACAACAACCACAGTTGCTCCCACAACAACCACAGCTGCTCCCACAACAACCACAGCTGCTCCCACAACAACCACAGCTGCTCCCACAACAACCACAGCTGCTCCAACAACAACCACAGCTGCTCTAACAACAACCACAGCTGCTCCCACAACAACCACAGCTGCTCCCACAACAACCACAGTTGCTCCCACAACAACCACAGCTGCTCCCACAACAACCACAGCTGCTCCCACAACAACCACAGCTGCTCCCACAACAACCACAGCTGCTCCCACAACAACCACAGCTGCTCCCACAACAACCACAGCTGCTCCCACAACAACCACAGCTGCTCCCACAACAACCACAGCTGCTCCCACAACAACCACAGCTTCTCCAACAACAACCACAGCTGCTCCAACAACAACCACAGCTGTTCCAACAACAACCACAGCTGTTCCAACAACAACCACAGCTGCTGCCACAACAACAACCACAGTTGTTCCTACAACAACCACAGCTGCTGCCACAACAACAACCACAGTTGTTCCTACAACAACCACAGCTGCTCCCACAACAACCACAGCTGCTCCCACAACAACCACTGCTGCTCCCACAACAACCACAGCTGCTCCCACAACAACCACAGCTGCTCCCACAACAACCACAGCTGCTCCCACAACAACCACAGCTGCTCCCACAACAACCACAGCTGCTCCCACAACAACCACAGCTGCTCCAACAACAACCACAGCTGCTCCAACAACAACCACAGCTGCTCCAACAACAACCACAGCTGTTCCAACAACAACCACAGCTGCTCCCACAACAACAACCACAGCTGCTCCCACAACAGCAACCACCACTGCTCTAACAACAACCACCACTGCTCTAACAACAACCACAGTTGCTCCAACAACAACCACAGCTGCTACAACAACAACGACAGCTACTTCCACAACAACCACAGTTGATCCCACAACAACCACAGCTGCTCCCACAACAACCACAGCTGCTCCCACAACAACAACAGCCACAGCTGCTCCCACAACAACCACAGTTGCTCCAACAACAACCACAGCTGCTCCAGCAACAACCACAGCTACTTCCACAACAACCACAGCTGTTCCCACAACAACCACAGCTGCTCCCACAACAACCACAGCTGCTCCCACAACAACCACCACTGCTCTAACAACAACCACAGTTGCTCCAACAACAACCACAGCTGCTCCAACAACAACGACAGCTACTTCCACAACAACCACAGCTGCTCCCACAACAACCACAGCTGCTCCCACAACAACCACAGCTGCTCCCACAACAATCACCACTGCTCTAACAACAACCACAGCTGCTCCAACAACAACGACAGCTTCTGCCACAACAACAACAGCTGTCCCCACAACAATCACAGTTGCACCCACAACAACCACAGCTGCTCCCACAACAACCACAGCTGCTCCAACAACAACGACAGCTACTTCCACAACAACAACAGCTGTCCCCACAACAACAACAGCTGCACCCACAACAACCACAGTTGCTCCAACAACAACCACAGCTGCTCCAACAACAACGACAGCTACTTCCACAACAACCACAGCTGTTTCCACAACAACCACAGCTGCTCCCACAACAACCACAGCTGCTCCCACAACAACAACAACCACAGCTGCTCCCACAACAACAACAACCACAGCTGCTGCCACAACAACCACAGCTGCTCCCACAACAACCACAGCTGCTCCCACAACAACCACAGCTGCTCCCACAACAACCACAGCTGCTCCCACAGCAACCACAGCTGCTCCCACAGCAACCACAGCTGCTCCCACAGCAACCACCACCGTTGCTCCAACAACAACGACAGCTACTTCCACAACAACCACAGCTGCTCCCACAACAACCACAGCTTCTCCCACAACAACCACAGCTGCTCCCAACAACCACAGCTGCTCCCACAACAACCACAGCTGCTCCCACAACAACCACAGCTGCTCCAACAACAACCACAGCTGCTCCCACAACAACCACAGCTGCTCCCACAACAACCACAGCTGCTCCCACAACAACCACAGCTGCTCCCACAACAACCACAGCTGCTCCCACAACAACCACAGCTGCTCTAACAACAACCACAGCTGCTCCAACAACATCCACATCTGCTCCCACAACAACCACAGCTGCTCCAACAACAACCACAGCTGCTCCAACAACAACCACAGCTGCTCCCACAACAACCACAGCTGCTCCCACAACAACCACAGCTGCTCCCACAACAACCACAGCTGCTCCCACAACAACCACAGCTGCTCCCACAACAACCACAGCTGCTCCCACAACAACCACAGCTGCTCCCACAACAACCACAGCTGCTCCCACAACAACCACAGCTGCTCCCACAACAACCACAGCTGCTCCCACAACAACCACAGTTGCTCCAACAACAACCACAGCTGCTCCAACAACAACCACAGCTACTTCCACAACAACCACAGCTGTTCCCACAACAACGACAGCTGCTCCCACAACAACCACAGCTGCTCCCACAACAACCACAGCTGCTCCAACAACAACCACAGCTGCTCCAACAACAACCACAGCTGCTCCCACAACAACCACAGCTGCTCCCACAACAACCACAGCTGCTCCCACAACAACCACAGCTGCTCCCACAACAACCACAGCTGCTCCCACAACAACCACAGCTGCTCCCACAACAACCACTGCTGCTCCCACAACAACCACAGCTGCTCCCACAACAACCACAGCTGCTCCCACAACAACCACAGCTGCTCCCACAACAACCACAGCTGCTCCCACAACAACCACAGTTGCTCCAACAACAACCACAGCTGCTCCAACAACAACCACAGCTACTCCCACAACAACCACAGCTGTTCCAACAACAACCACAGCTGTTCCAACAACAACCACAGCTGCTCCAACAACAACCACAGCTGCTCCAACAACAACCACCACTGCTCTAACAACAACCACCACTGCTCTAACAACAACCACAGTTGCTCCAACAACAACCACAGCTGCTACAACAACAACGACAGCTACTTCCACAACAACCACAGCTGCTCCCACAACAACCACAGCTGCTCCTACAACAACCACAGCTGCTTCCACAACAACCACAGCTGCTTCCTCAATATCCAAAGTTGCTCCAACAACAACCACAGCTGCTCCAACAACAACGACAGCTACTTCCACAACAACAACAGCTGTCCCCACAACAACCACAGTTGCTCCCACAACAACCACAGTTGCTCCCACAACAACCACAGCTGCTCCCACAACAACCACAGCTGCTCCCACAACAACCACAGCTGCTCCCACAACAACCACAGCTGCTCCCACAACAACCACAGCTGCTCCAACAACAACCACAGCTGCTCCCACAACAACCACAGCTGCTCCCACAACAACCACAGCTGCTCCCACAACAACCACAGCTGCTCCCACAACAACGACAGCTGCTCCCACAACAACCACCACTGCTCTAACAACAACCACAGTTGCTCCAACAACAACCACAGCTGCTCCAACAACAACCACAGATTCTCCCACAACAACCACAGCTGCTCCCACAACAACCACAGCTGCTCCCACAACAACCACAGCTGCTCCCACAACAACAACAGCTGCTCCCACAACAACCACAGCTGCTCCCACAACAACCACAGCTGCTCCCACAACAACCACAGCTGCTCCCACAACAACCACAGCTGCTCCCACAACAACCACCACTGCTCTAACAACAACCACAGCTGCTCCAACAACAACGACAGCTACTTCCACAACAACAACAGCTGTCCCCACAACAACAACAGCTGCACCCACAACAACCACAGTTGCTCCCACAACAACCACAGCTGCTCCAACAACAACGACAGCTACTTCCACAACAACAACAGCTGTCCCCACAACAACAACAGCTGCTCCCACAACAACCACAGTTGCTCCAACAACAACCACAGCTGCTCCAACAACAACCACAGCTACTTCCACAACAACCACAGCTGCTCCCACAACAACCACAGCTGCTCCCACAACAACCACCACTGCTCTAACAACAACCACAGCTGCTCTAACAACAACCACAGCTGCTCTAACAACAACCACAGCTGCTTCCTCAACAACCACATCTTCTCTCACAAACACCACAGCTACTCCCACAACAACCACCCTTTCTCCCACAACAACCACATCTGTTCTAACAACAGTCACAGCTTCTCCCACAACCAACACAGCTGTTCAACAAACAACCACAACTGCTCCCACACCAACCACAGCTGCTCACACAACAACCACAGCAGTTCCAAATACAACTACAATTGGAGCTACAACAACCACAGATACTCCAACAGCAACCACAGCTGCTTCCAAAACAACCACAGCTGCTCCCAGAACAACCATAGGTTCCCTCATAACAACCACAGCTGCTGCTACGACAACAACAGCTGCTCTCACAACAACCACAGCTGCTCCCACAACAACCACAGTTGCACCCACAACAACCACAGTTGCACCCACAACAACCACAGCTGCTCCCACAACAAGCACAGCTGCTCCCACAACAACCACAGTTGCTCCCACAACAACCACAGCTGCTCCAACAACAATGACAGCTTCTTCCACAACAACCACAGCTGTTCCACAAACAACCACAACTGCTCACACAACAACCACAGCAGTTCCAAAGACAACTACAATTGGGCCTACAACAACCACAGATACTCCAACAACAACCATAGCTGCTCCCACAACAACCACAGCTACTCCAACAACAACCACAGCTGCTCTGATCACAGTTACAACTGGTTCTTCAACCACTACCACAACACCTGCCCTTCCACCACCAAAGGTTAGGATGGACTTCAAATTGGATCAAAACTTCAAAGAAGATTTGAAAAATGTTTCTTCACCGGCATTCAAAGAATTAGCAAGTACTGTGGCTACAGCGGTAAATACTGTTTTACTTTCCCGTCTTTTAATACTGTTCATCTTCAGTTGTACAGTTGTCAGGTTCTTGTTACTGAGAGGTTAAACGGGCATTTCATCCCCCAAATAGGTTTTCATATTTGTCATTATGTCGGACACATTCCCTCTAATTGTTTATGTCAATGTTTCAGTTCCCAAGATAAATTGCTAAATTTGCTTAAATTACTTTTACAGCTGGACACAGTTTATCGAAACAAATATGGATCCAGTTTTAATCGCACAGAGGTTCTAGGTTTCAGGTACGTAGTTATTCTTGAGTTTTTATTTTGGGCCATTATTGGAATTAATTTAAAGATAATTGTATTCATCAATTATTTTAAAGGGAACTCACTATTTTGTGTAAGTGTTCATAATTGTCATAGCATTTAAATATGATTCTGCTTTACTGATATCAAATTAATTGTTTTTCATTTTGTTGTTTTCCAGGAAAGGTTCGATTGAGGTAAACGCTGTCCTGATATTTAACAATGCCAGCTCAGTCCCTGAGTCTAGTGCAGTGGTTGCAACCTTGATAGAGAATGTCTCAAGCAACAGCTCTAATTTCTCTCTCCCAGTGAACACAACTTCTATCGTGGCAACAAGTACGACACCTTAATATTGTACATTCTAAATTACTTAGTATTTCCCTACACTCTCTCTACCTCATGTGTTTTAAAGACCAAGTATTCATACAGCTGCACTTCTTTATATGTCTGCATTTTACTGTCCTAAGTTTGAGTATATTCAATTAATTATATTAATCTGGTCTCTATATTACTTAACTGTTTAACATTCTAAGAATATTATAACAACTGAAACAAATTCCTAGAAATGATTATTGATTGGACATTAAGTAATCTATTCTATCTTGTCATGTCACAACACAATTCTGATAGTTAACAGTGATCAGATGTTGTCGAAGCTGTGTGCAATGCTTAATGTTTATTTTTTTTTTAAGATCAATACATCTTTTTGTTATACACACATAATGATATCTGATGATTTACTGTCTTGCAGGAGTTGTTTCAACCTCAGCTCCAACTACTACTTCTACTCCAGATCCTCCAATATCAACACCATATATGGTCATGAACGCAACTTCGGCCCCATCAAACAGGTCAACTACAACCATGGTTGTCAATGCGACATCGGATCGTGTAACACAAAGCAATACAACTGCAACCCCATCATTGTCAACTTCCCCAGTAGTCAGCGCAACAGTTCCTCCAACTACTGCAGTAGTAAATACATCTTTATCTCCAACTGCCCGATTACCAACTAAGCCGGTAGCAACTGCCCCAGTACCAACTATCCAAGTGCCAACTACAATGGCATCCCCTGCAACAGAGGCGCCACTGACCAGCCCAAAACTGTCACTGCGGTTCAGCCTGACATCTACCTTCAATAGCTCTCTGAGCAACAGCAGTTCACCAGAGTTCCTGGCATTGGCAAATCATGTGACTACACAGGTAACTTTAATTCAATTTAATACAGTGTCGTTAGTTGTTTGAAAGGCGTTTCAGAAAATCATAATCATGATCATGATCATCGTCATGGTCATCTTCATCAGAATTCATCATATGGCATCTTGATACCAGCCTTACATTGTTGAATTGTTATTATAATATAACTTATTATTCGGTGTCCATTTTTTACAGCTAGATAAATTTTTCAAGACTCAATTTGGAGCCAGATTCAATCGAACTGTGGTCAATAGTTTCCGGTAGGTACATAATTATCATCTGAATGACTTTGAAACAGTGTGGATGATGGAGAAAAATAACATTTCTACGAGTATTGTTATTTAGTATGCCTTGGGAGTGGGTTGTTACTGAAGTAACGCTTGCAAAAGATCTTAACGTTTTTCTCATATTATTTTCAGGTCAGGGTCAATTGTGGTGGAGTCTACGTTGATATTCAACAACATCAGCTCAGTGCCTGACAATAGTCTGGTAGCACAAACTTTACAAACTGCCATTACTTCCAACACGTCTGGCCTGACCTTACCTATCAATTCATCCTCCATTGTGGTCACACGTAAGACAACTCACCAACACATCACTTTACTTATTCTCACACACTCAACACACTAGATGGCACCGAAGAGAGGGCTGCCTCGCTTCTAGTTCTTAGGAAACTTTGCAGTGTTTAGTTTTTTTATGTATTATTTTCTACATTGTTAGCTCAGAAAATGTTATGTGTTATTAAATACAGCTGGGAAGCCCTATTAGGTATCAGAGTGACGGTAACTCACCAGCACTACCAGCATTACGACCAGCAATTTCACTTTCCCCAAGCAGATCCTTTGTTTGCACCACCGAGGGCAATTGAACTGATTCCAGAGGCTGACCCAAAACAACGTTGGCAAACGTTGGAGAGATCTTCTACTCCAACTTAGGAGGCGTGCACATCACACATCTCTTCCGAGTATATCATTTGCTAATGTTCAGTCCCTGGATAACAAAGTTGACGAGATCAGGGCAAGGGTTTCTTTCCAAAGAGACGTCAGGGATTGTAACATACTCTGTTTCACGGAAGCATGGCTCTCTCGGGATATACTGTCAGAGTCGGTCCAGCCATCTGCATTATCAGTTCATCGCGCCGACAGGAATAAACATCTCTCCGGGAAGAAGAAGGATGGGGATGTATGTTTCATGATTAACGCCAAATTATGTAATTGTGATAACATATAGGAACTCAAGTCCTTTTGTTCACCCGACCTAGAATACCTCACAATCAAATCCCCCCTCAAGCCGATAGCACGACGGTCCTCAAGGAACTTCACTGGACTTTATGCAAACTGGAAACCATATATCCTGAGGCTGCATTTGTTTTAGCTGGAGATTTGAACAAAGCAAATTTGAGAAAAAGGCTGCCTAAATTCTATCAGCATATCGACTGTAGTACTCATGCTCCTAAAACACTAGACCACTGTTACTCCAACTTCCGGGATGCATACACGGCCCTCCCCCTCAGCTCCATTTTTCTGCTCCCTTCCTATGGGCAGAAACTCAATCTGTTAGTACCCGTGCTAAGGACTATTCAACGCTGGTCTGACCAATCGGAATCCACGTTTCAAGACGGTTTTGTTCACGTGCACTGGGATATGTTCCGGGTAGCTTCCGAGAATAATATGGACGAATTCACTGAAACGGTAACTGTGTTTATCAGGAAGTGTATAGGAATGTTGTACCCACTGTGACTATTAAAACCTACCCTAACCAGAGACGGCAGCATGCGCACAAAACAGAAAGCACGAACCACCGCATTTAAACATGGCAAGGTGACTGGGAATATGGAAGAATACAAACAGAGTAGTCATTCCCTCCACAAGGCAATCAAACAGACAAAACGTCAGTATAGAGACAAAGTGGATTCGCAATTCAACGGCTCAGACATGAGACATATGTGGCAGGGTCTAGAGACAATCACAAGGACTACAAATGGAAAACCAGCCACGTTGCGGCCACCGACGTCTGGATTATTGGTTACTAAAACAATGAAATGAAGGGTCCCTAGTGGACTAAACCGATATGATGGCTTGGTAGACAATGGAAGGGGTGGGGACAGATAAAAAGTGGAAAAGTCATAATGGGACCCACTACACACAGTTGATAACTAGGCTCATTGAAATTATAATACTTTTCGTAAGACCAGCAACTCATTTGAAAAGAATTACAATATATATACAGTGGGGAGAACAAGTATTTGACACACTGCCGATTTTGCAGGTTTTCCTACTTACAAAGCATATAGAGGTCTGTCATTTCTATCATAGGTACACTTCAACTGTGAGAGACGGAATCTAAAACAAAAATCCAGAAAATCACATTGTATGATTTTTAAGTAATTAATTTGCATTTTATTGCATGACATAAGTATTTGATACATCAGAAAACCAGAACTTAATATATGGTACAGAAACCTTTGTTTGCAATTACAGAGATCATACGTTTCCTGTAGTTCTTGACCAGGTTTGCACACACTGCAGCAGGGATTTTGGGCCACTCCTCCATACAGACCTTCTCCAGATCCTTCAGGTTTCGGGGCTGTCGCTGGGCAATACGGACTTTCAGCTCCCTCCAAAGAATTCCTATTGGGTTCAGGTCTGGAGACTGGTTAGGCCACTCCAGGACCTTGAGATGCTTCTTACGGAGCCACTCCTTAGTTGCCCTGGCTGTGTGTTTCGGGTCGTTGTCATGCTGGAAGACCCAGCCACGACCCATCTTCAATGCTCTTCCTGAGGGAAGAAGGTTGTTGGCCAAGATCTCGCGATACATGGCCCCATCCATTCTCCCCTCAATACGGTGCAGTCGTCCTGTCCCCTTTGCAGAAAAGCATCCCCAAAGAATGGACATGCGCTGGCTTGAGCAGGGGGACCTTGCGTGCGCTGCAGGATTTTAATCCATGACGGCATAGTGTGTTACTAATGGTTTTCTTTGAGACTGTGGTCCCAGCTCTCTTCAGGTCATTGACCAGGTCCTGCCGTGTAGTTCTGGGCTGATCCCTCACCTTCCTCATGATCATTGATGCCCCACGAGGTGAGATCTTGCATGGAGCCCCAGACCAAGGGTGATTGACCGTCATCTTGAACTTCTTCCATTTTCTAATAATTGCGCCAACAGTTGTTGCCTTCTCACCAAGCTGCTTGCCTATTGTCCTGTAACCCATCCCAGCCTTGTGCAGGTCTACAATTTCATCCCTGATGTCCTTACACAGCTCTCTAGTCTTGGCCATTGTGGAGAGGTTGGAGTCTGTTTGATTGAGTGTGTGGACAGGTGTCTTTTATACAGGTAACGAGTTCAAACAGGTGCAGTTAATACAGGTAATGAGTGGGAACAGGAGGGCTTCTTAAAGAAAAACTAACATGTATGTGACAGACGGAATTCTTACTGGTTGGTTTTAGATTCCGTCTCTCACAGTTGAAGTGTACCTATGATAAAAATTACAGACAGAATCTACATGCTTTGTAAGTAGGAAAACCTGCAAAATCGTCAGTGTATCAAATACTTCTTCTCCCCACTGTATTTACTTCTGTATGTCTTGTTATCTCTTTGTTTAAATCTACGGTCCATCTGCTGGTCAGTGAGTAGACAGAAATTCTCTGGCTGTGTCCACCAGAGATCAAAGTCTTTCGTAGTTGTAAATATGTTATAATGGATACGTCAGACGTACCAATGGTTGTTCGATAGGGAAATGTTCTCCAGGATGGATCTTTCAGAGTAACATTCGGTTTTTTGATTGTGAACTGTTCTCCTCTCGTCTTCGGTCGAGTTTCCTAGACTATTTCACATATACAGCTGCAGACTGTGAATGTGTAGTCTTTAGTTTTGTAGATTTCCTAACCATTAGCGACGTCCGGTTCAACACCATCAGCCTGCTTGTTCTATAGGGTAGTTGCCATTTCAACGTGGGGACTCCCGTCCCTGCGTTTTCTTGACTAATTGTACATTTTGTCATGAGTGGGTTTCATGCACTCGAGGAAAAAGGGGTGTTCCCTCCTTTTGTCGTAATGTCTGTGCTTACATGGGCGTGGCCACTGACTTGGTTAAGACTTCATATGAAAAACAATTCTCTAATTTTGAAGGCTAACATCACATTACATCTTCTCACAAATAGTTTCATATTTAATCATATCAGTTACCCAAAATTTGGGTGTGACCCTGACAACTGGGAAATATATGCATTGAAAGAAACAGTTATGTTGTTATTCTGTCCTTCATGAGATCCCAAAACACAGCTGATCTGACACATCATCTCATATGTTTATAAAGGTATTCTAAAATATTATACTGTATCTTAGTCTATGCCACTCTGACATTGCTCACCCATATATTTATATATTCTTAATTCCATTCGTTACTTAGATTTGTGTGTTTTCGGAATATGTTGTGAAATTGTTAGATATTACTTGTTAGATATTGCTGCACTGTCGGAACCAGAAGCACAAGCATTTCTCTACACACACAGTAACATCTGCTAAACATGTGTATGTGACCAATAAAATTGTATTTGATTTGATTTCTTGCAATATGTAAACATTGCATTGAATGTTGCAATTTTGCAGGTGCTACTACAATGACTAGTGCAACCACCTCCGCTGCAACAACTGCTGCTCCAACTGCAGCTGTGACCACCACCACTCTGGCAGGTGTCACCACCACCACCGCTGTTCCGGCAGTAACCACCACCACCGCTGTCACATCAACTGACCCTCCATCTTCTAGTGAAGGAACCCTGCTTCTCCGGTTCAGTCTCGATCAAATGTTCACCTTGGATCTTGCCAACCCGTCCTCTTCAGCATTCAAGACTCTGGCTGGCAAAGTGGTCTCAGAGGTAAGTATCCAGATCCCTTTTCATCAATACACACCACACCAAAGAGACTGGATATGAGTGGGCATCCTATTGTTAGATAGAACCCGAAGATTATTCAGTACGAAGATGTCGTACTCTGGGACCTCCCCATTGAGAACAATGTCCAGTCTTCTTAGTGGAAATGAACCCTTGTACCTGCCTATCAGCTATTATGGGCAGCAGAGAGTACAATGTGCACAACATGGGAAACATTTACAGTTTTACATGTCAGTAATCAAGTCATTAAGATATACAACTTTTAAATGCAGAAATACAGCCAGTGTGATGCATTTTGCATCAAATGAAGCAAACACAGCATCTTATGATGCAAAATGGATCATACCTGCTGTGTTTCTGTATTTTGAAGGTTAAATATCTTGAAAATGTAATTGCTGACATGCAAACATTTTTGGGAGTATATCAACAATGGATTAACGAAACAAATACCAAAAGACAGTTTGAGTGGCGTTTTCCTAACTTTGAAATTTGGAGCAACTTCGAAATTTGACGTTGTATAGCAAGTCAGCATTCATGTATAGCATGACGCATTTTCCATTAATGGTTAAGGTTTTGGATAGGGTTAAAACAGTAAGTTTAGGCATTCATTCCGAAAGGTTAAGTTAACGGTTAATGTTTGGAATAGAGTTGAAACAAAAACATAAAAAACTAGTGTCTACAACTGATATTGAACATGCGACCTTTGAATCCGTTGTTATGGGATTATGGGATTTCCCGATGTCTTTACGACATGGACAGGCATCCAATTTCAAGGTCAATCTTGAGCAATCTGTCTGGGCTTTGTTCTATGACATCAAAGCATTATTCATTATAATCCTCAACATCTCATATTTCAGAACACATCAAGTCCTCTTGATTTACACCATTCCCCTCTCTCAGACAAAAAAAAGCAAAAGCATCCCAATTAGCAGGAGGGTCTGGGGCACCTTCTTGTAACGCTTGGTGATTTGACTCCGAGTTCTGGCCCTGTTTAAGTTTTTATGCAAATTATGTTAAGCTTTGGTAATCATATTTTAATATTTCAATGCAGGTGAACAAGATTTTTGCTAGAACCCCAAGCTTCCTTCGTTCCATTGTCAACTCATTCAAGTAAGTATGAATTCTCATTACCGACTGACTTAAAAACTTTGATGATGACAGTGATGATAGTGATTTCTGTGGGTTGTCCATTTTCTTTCCTAGGAATGGATCTGTAGTTACCAACATGACTCTCGTGTTCAAAAACAAATCTTCGGTTCCAAGCGCATGCAGTGCACAGGCAACTTTCACCATCAGTTCCACCTCCCTGAATATCCTACCGGGCAGCGTCAATGTTGGTATGTATTAATCGTCACCATACAACTACACATCTGTAAGAGCAAAGTCAACATTTGAACAGAAACATGAAAAGACAATCCACTACCATCATTCACTGAACCATATCTCTATTTTTCCTACTTTTTCAGAGTCATCAGTCAATTCAGGAAGTGCTCCCCGACCCACTGCCTTCTGTCTGGCTTTCCTGCCTCTCACATTGGCACTGCTAATGTTACAGTTGCTGGCTAACTAATAGCCTGTGTCATAGCTCCTGTGGCATTGGTTTGACCAATGAATGGTCCAGCTCTCATAGATTAAGGACCTGCTTTAGTAGAAGAATGCACAATGGATTGTGCCTGTGTTAATTGGCAAAATAGATATGTATTTCATATACATTCCCCCAAGTACATACACAAACACACCTAATTGTACTTTTTGATGTCAAGTATGATATTTGTGACATTCCTTATGAATTCATATAGTTTTTTTCTGCTTATGAATATTAAATGCATATACCTTTTCTTTCAAGTAACTGTATTTATACTGAACCATATAGGCTCTCAAAGACATTACTTATTTATTTGCATCTTGCACACAGCATCTTGCACATGTTTTATCTGTTAGATTAATAAAGAAAATAACTGAAAGATTAGAAAACCTTTCCTACATCATGTGACATCCAAATAATATTGTATACTTTTTTTTGTGTGTTATTTGATCATAGTTGCATTTTTAATTATTAACTGATTGTAACTACTTTATATCTGTATTTAAATTCACCAAGACCAAATACCTTTATGATATTTACTTTGAGTTATTTTGGGCATAACACTGAAGTGTGTCAAAGGGGCTGAGGAACTATTGCTGACCACTGCACTGTTTTAAAAACATTGTAACTTCTTATCTTGTTAATATTCAATCCAATATGTAAAACTCGTAGAAGTACATTTTCTTCATTACTGTTTTAATATAATTATATTTTGGGTCATGTAATTGGGTTGAAAAATGTATTAATAATACATTTACAGTATGAGTTACCATGTGAGTAACAATTTACAAACCTGCACCCCAAATTATGTTGATGAACAGTAATCGTATATGTATACTGAACAAAAATATAAACACAACATGTAAAGTGTTAGTCCCATGTTTCATGAGCTGATATTTTAAGATCCCAGAAATGTGCCATAAGCAAAAAAAGCTTATTTTTCTCAAATGTTGTGCACAAATTTGTTTTCAGCTCTGTTAGTGAGAATTTATCCTTTGCCAAGATAATCCACCCCCCATAACAGATGTGGCATATGAACCTTTTACATGTTGCATTTATACGTTTGTTCAGTATACCTATCCATCTATCTATTTATCTTTCTATCTATCATTAAATACACTTTTTGAATGAAACAATTAATAAATAAAAATTATTTGAGAAAGTAGTGTTCCAATTTATAAACGCAGCAGAAAATGGTGACTTGCACTCAACATTCAAAAATACCAGTTCATATTCTGAGCGATACCATCCATATGAATAATACCAAGTTAGTTTAAAAAATGTGTGAGGTGTTGTTGCAATATGGTCATTCAAATTATACAATACGTAATGCAACATATGGAGTACAAAACTATATGGGGATATCAACAACAGCAGGGGAAAGTGTGTAGATAGATCCATTTGTCCAAGATGGGAAAATGCAGGAAGGAAGAAATGAGAAGCACATAGCATCATACACCGCTCACACACTGCATGAGCACTATACAGCTTCTGAGCACTAAAGATATAGATCTCTCTTATTCAAAACCAAAAACTCAATATATATATATATATATTGAAAACCTCCATCAAGCTCCTTAATTAATGGAATGAAATTGTCTGTTTTTAAGTTTCATACTGTCCTTTAGTAGTATAAATCACTCCACAAAATACATTTTCTTCAAATGAAAATAAAGTTTAGTTTAGAAATCTCCTACAACGTTGTATGCTTGTTTTTGTAGAATGAAAAGTATATTTCTATATTATTACTAAGTAGCATAATATGGGGTGTAATGGATTATGATGAACATATATCAAAACTGTTGGGCAAATTGACGTTCAATGATGAGATCACCAATTCTCACCATCAGTAAACCCCTTGATCCTTGCCTCTTCCTCCCACCCAAGAAAACTATATGGACAGAAAGGAGCAGAAGCTCTGAGCTGTCACATCAGGCCCATGTGTACAACTTCTAACGAGGCAATTGTAGCATCCTGTAGTGGAGCGGGTCGATAGCTTCAAGTTCCTTGAAGTCCACATCACTAAGGACCTTTCATGGTCCAAACTCATCAACACAGTTGTGAAGAGGGCATGAAAATGCCTCTTACCCCTCAGGAGGCTGATAAGATTTGGCACGGGCACTCAGATCCTCAAAAAGTTAGAAAGCTGCACCACTGAGAGTATCTTGACTGTCTGCATCACCGTTTGGTATGGTAACTGCTTGGCATCCGACAGTAAAGGCACTAAAGAGGGTCATGCGTTAGGCCCAGTAGATCACTGGGGCCGAGTTTTCTTGACCTCTATAACAGGCGGTGTCAGAAGAAAGTTCTAACTGCCTGTAGCTCAGGACCTGAAGCAAGGATACAATATGCATATCCATTTGAAAGGAAACACTTGGTCGTTTGTTTAAATGTGAAATTTATGTAGGAGAATATAACACATTAGATCTGGTAAAAGACAGTGAAAACAAAAAAATATGCGTTTTCTATATTTTTTGAATTCCATCATCTTTGAGAAGCAAGAGAAAGGCCATACATTAAGACAGGAGCCTAGGTGTAATTTAGATGTTGTCCACAAGATGGCAGCAGTGTTTGTGTGCAACATTTCAGACTGATCCAGTGAAGTATTACCTCACTACACAATATTTTGCATCAAGTCTGCCAGGAGATTGCTCAAATGTGCCGAATTGGTCAACTTATACATTTTCAAGTACATAACTATAGAGAACAGATAAAAGTCCTATGGTAATAAAGGTTTTAAATTTACACACTCCCAGGAATGTCATACATGATGAATTATTAGCTTTACTACAGAAAAGGCACTAACCTTCACACATCTAGATGGCCGGGCGGGAAGGGTGTGGAGCCAGAGACAGCCGTGGGGTTTAACTGTACAGCCTAGTTCCTACATTTTAATATAAACATGCATTTTTTCAAACAAAACTACATTTTATCTCTGGGACCCTCGGGATGACAAATCAGAGCAAGATTACTGAATGGAAGTACGTTATTTACCTTCAGATGTGAATGTATCAAACCAGTTGCCTTGATAAAGGTGTTTTGTTGTTTTGCACTATCCTCAAACAATAGCATGGTATTTTTTTCTGTAATAGCTACTGTAAATTGGACACTGCAGTTAGATTAAAAAGAATGTAAGCTTTCTGCCCATATAAGACTTGTCCATGTTTCGGAAAGTTGGTTGTTGTACACAATGTTTTCTAGTCACATTATCGAATATTGAGCAACAATATAGGGACACCGATGCCGTAGAGGTTAAAATCCCCATTGGCCTCATGGTGAAATCCCTGAGCAGTTTCCTTCATCTACGGTAACTAGGTAAGAAAGGACCCCTGTGTCTTTGTAGTGACTGGGTTTATCGATACCCAATCCAAAGCCTAATTAATAACTTCATCATGCTCAAATCGATATTTTTGATATTCACACATCTACCACTCGTTGCCCTTCTTAAAAAAATACCTATTTTTCTTGATATCCAATTGGTACTAACGATCTTGTGTTATTGCTGCAAGTCCACTACGGACTCTGGAGAGGCAAAGCCCTTCGAAACACAATCCTGCTTCTTGTCACACCACTCGCTTAACCCGGAAGCCAGCCGCACCAATGTGTTAGAGGAAATACTGTCCAACTGGCAACAAGTCAGCTCGAAGGCACCTGGTCCACCACTAGCAGCCATAGAGCACGATGACACAACTAAATCCCAGCCGGCCAAACCCTCCCCTAACCCACACGATGCTGAGCCAATTGTGCGTCGCCCAATGGATCTCCAGGTCACGGCCGGCTGTGACACCGTCTGGGACACCGTCTGGGCTCTAGTGGTACCTCAACATTGTGATTTAGTGCCTTAGACCGCTGCACCACTCGGGAGGCCAATTGGTGCCCTTCTTTGCGAGGTGTTGAAAAAACAATTGTTGAATCTGTGCTTGAACTTCACTACTTGATTGAAAGACCTTACAGATGTGTGGGGATGTGTATGTGTGGGGTACAGAGATGGCGTAGTCATTAAATAATCATGTTAACCACTAGTATCACAGTCCATTAGATTTATGTGATTTATAATGCACATTTTTACTCCTGAACTTATTTAGTTTTTCCATATAAAAATGGGTTAATAAATACTTGTTGACTCCAAACATTTCAGCTTTAAATGTTTATTAATGTAGGATGTTTTCTACAAACAAAATTCCACTTTGACATGACTGGCTATTGTGTGTAGATCAGTGACAAATTGTATCAATTTTAAGCTGTAACAGTGACTGCCCAATGCCACAAAGCAAAAGATACAGACTTTTAGAAGAAGACATGAGTTGGCTGCAAGGCCCTTTGAAGTACAATTACTTTTAAAATGGAGCTTGGTAAATACAAAGATGTAGATCTGGGCTGCATTGTGTATGTCTGTTAACCTAATCCCATACTGTGTGACATAAATACATGACTGAGAATTGAAGAGAGAGTTAGAACGACATCAGTTAAAGAGATTGTTAGAACCACATCAGTTCACGGGTCATTTGTGTCATATGTATGTATCTCTCTCTCTCTCTCATGTAATTTGACTACAACGATTCAAAACATCAATGTTGATCTCTTAGGCTTCTTGGCAACGCAGGTGGCACTGCAGACAATACAAGTGTAACCACTTGAGATAAGAAAACAAAACAAATGTTCTTTCATTCTCAGGTCACATGCTACGTCATGTTTGCAGAGCCTTACTTTTATTTTTTGAGAGACCTTTCAGAGGTCTTTTTCATTTTCTGGAAAGTTGCATAACTAACATTACTGGTTGATCATTGTAACAATAACCACAGTAACCAGAATAACATCCACTTGCTACCAGGAAGCTACTACTGTCTTGAATTCTTTGAATAGACAAATATTTTTGCAGAAGCTGTGTGGCTGCATAGGCCAATCCTTGAGCCCCACAACGCGCTGAACAACCAACAGCTGACCTTTAAAAGCACAAAGCATTCTCTGGAGTCACGCAGGCTTCAGAAACGAATCAGAATCCTTGACTCTTTCCACATTTTGTTGTGTTACAGCCTGAATTGAAAATTGATTAAATTGAGATTTGTTTTCACTGGCGTACACACAATACCCCATAATGTTTTTAGTTTGTTACAAATTAATAAAAAATTAAAAGCTGAAATGTCTTGAGTCAAGTATTCAAACCCTTCATTCTGGCAAACCCAAATTAGTTCAAAAGTACACATATGCATAACAAGTCACATAATAAGTTGCATGGACTCACTGTGAGCAACAATAGTGTCTAACATGATTTTTGAATGACTACCTCATCTCTGTACTTCACACATACAACTATCTGTAAGGTCCCTCAGTCGAGCAGTGAATTTCAGACTCAACCACAAAGACCAGGGAGGTTTTCCAATGCCTCACAAAGGGACCTATTCGTAGTAAAAATTCCTTTGAGGATGGTGAAGTTATTGATTACACTTTGGATGGTGTATCAATACACCCAGTCACTACAAAGATACAGGCGTCCCTCCTAACTCATTTGTCGGAGAGGAAGGAAACCGCTCAGGGATTTGGGGAGGCCAATAGTTACATTAAAAAAGTTAAGGTGTTTAATGGCTGTGATAGGAGAAAAACTGGGTGGATCAACAACATTGTAGTTACTCCACAATACTAACCTAATTGACAGAGTGAAAAGAAGGAAGTCTGTACACAATAATTGTTTTCCAAAACATGCATCCTGTTAACAACAAGGCACTAAATTAATTCTGCAAAAAATGTGGCAAAGCAATTCACTTTTTGTCCTGAATACAAAGAGTTATGTTTAGGGCAAATCCAATGCAACACATTATCGAGTATCACTCTCCATATTTTGAAGCATAGTGGTGGCTGCATCATGTTATGGGTATTTGTTGTTTAACTAGGCAAGTCTGTTAAGAACAAGCTCTTAAGTTGCCTTGATACAAGTGTTTTGTTGTTTTGCACTATCCTCAAACAATAGCATAGTCTTTTTTTCTGTAATAGCTACTGTAAATTGGACACTGCAGTTAGATTAAAAAGAATGTAAGCTTTCTGCCCATATAAGACATGTCCATGTTTCGGAAAGTTGGCTGTTGTACACAACGTTTTCTAGTCACATTATCGAATATTGAGCAACAATATAGGGACACCGATGCCGTAGAGGTTTCGTGCCATGAATCATCACTGGAGGCTTCGTGCCATGGATCATCACTGGAATAGAGAGACACACAGGAGGCCTGGCTCTGGGAGCAGGCACCAGACTCACCAGGCTGGGGAGACATGCAGGAGGGTTAGATCTTAGCACAGGCACAGGACTTACCAGGCTGGGGAGACATGCAGGAGGCCTTGTCCTTGGCCGAGGCACCGGATACACTGGGACGTGGAGGCGCACCGGAGGTCTGGAGCCTGGAGCTAGCACAGCTTGTCCTGGCTGGATAACCCCTACAGGGAAGCTGGAACAGGCCTCACTGGGCTGTGGTGGCAAACCGGGGACACCGTGCGTGGAGCTGGCGCAGGATAATCCGGGCCGAGGAGACGCACTGGGGGCCAGATGCGCTGAGCCGGCATCATCCCTCCTGGCTCGATGCCCACTCTAGCCCGGCCGATGCGAGGAGCTGCGGTGTAGCGCACCGGGCTATGAGTGCGCACTGGGGACACCGTGCGCGTCACCGCATAACACGGTGCCTGCCCGATCACTCTCTCGCCACGGTAAGCACGGGGAGTTGGCTCAGGTCTCCAACCTGACTCTGCCACACCACCCGTGTGCTCGGGCTTCCTTGCCAGCCGTGTTCCCGTGTAATCCTTGGCCCCTCTCCTAGCTGCCTCCTCAGGACAGCGATGTTCACTCCTCTGTCCCCAGGGTCCCTTGCCTGCCAGGATTTCCTCCCATGTCCAACTCTCCAGGAAACCACGCTGCTTGGTCCTCTTTTGGTGGGTAGTTCTGTCACGGCCGTTTAAAGGAGTGGACCAAGGGGCAGCGTGATTTGCATCCATTCTTCTATTTATTAAACGAAGAACACTTAACAAACTCACAAAACAACAAATCGAACCGTGAAGCCAACGTAGTGCTCACAGGCAACTAAACAAGGGCAACTACCCACAAAACCAACATGGAAAATGGCAACCTAAATAGGCTCCCCAATCAGAGACAACGATAAACAGCTGTCTCTGATTGGGAACCCACTCAGGCCACCATAAACCTACATACCCCTAGACAATACAAAATCCCCTTAGATAACAAAAAAAACCTAGACAAGACAAAAACCCCTAGAAAATACAAAAACTAAACAAACCACCCCTTGTCACACCCTGACCTAACCAAATAATAAAGAAAGCAAATATAACTAAAGTCAGGGCGTGACAGGTGTGAATATTATGTAAATGAGATATTTCTGTATTTCCTTTTCAATAAATTTGCAAACATGTTTCAAATGTGGTTTCAAATGTTTAAAAACATGTTGTAATTTTGTCATTATGGGTTATTGTGTGTAGATGGTTGAGGGGAAAAATCAATTTAATCAATTTTGAATTCAGTCTGCAACACATCAATATGTGGAATTAGTCAAGGGGTATGACTATGTAAGGAGTGTGATAGAAAAAGTACGTATTTACCTGATTTATTTGATGTTAATGGTTAACAATTAATATTTAACTAACAGTAACATATTTCTGTCCCACTGATGCTGTGTTTTTATGGTTTCCACTCTATTTTCCTGCAGTTGGTCTGGGCGTGTGGTCAAGAAATGGGTTTTGATAGAAGCAGCTTGAGCTGACAATGACTTGTTGATAAAAACCTAAAGCTGGCATTCCATAGACAAGATATGGTGTGTGTGACCCGAGATAGAGATAGCCTGAAAGAGTTTGGAACAATCAGTCAAGACTGTTGGGTTGAGTAGTCTCATTATTGCAATAATTCATCGATATTGAATAAAGATGATTGTTTGAAGAAATGACAAAGTCTCTCTCACTTGGTTAGAATTTCCACCACAGGAGCTTAATACAGTTATATTCCAGCCACTAGGGTGAAGCCCATGGAAAAAAAGGAAAGTGGATTCATCCTTGAATTATTATGAAATTGTGTCATTTGAACCGGATGTGAGAGTTATCCGGGGCTTGGACCTACAAAGTCAAGTAGTGAAAACATCAAAACGGCCATTTCAAAACGTTGATATTGCAGTAGTGAATACTACCAAACATGACATTACCTTACCAGGACAAAGTGTGATCAAATCAAATTAAATCAACGTTTATTTGTCATGTGCGCCGAATACAACAGGTGTAGACCTTACAGTGAAATGCTTACTTACAGCCTCTAACCAATAGTGGAAAAAAGGTATTAGGTGAAAAATAGGTAGGTAAAGAAATTAAACAACAGTAAAAAGACAGTCTATATACAGTAGCGAGGCTATAATAGTAACGAGGCTACATACAGACACCAGTTAGTCAGGCTGATTGAGGTAGTATGTACATGTAGATATGGTTAAAGTGACTATGCATATATGATGAACAGAGAGTAGCAGTAGTGTAAAAGAGGGGTTGGCGGGTGGTGGGTGGTGGGTGGGACACAATGCAGATAGCCCGGTTAGCCAATGTGCGGGAGCACTGGTTGGTAGGCCCAATTGAGGTAGTATGCACATGAATGTATAGTTAAAGTGACTATGCATATATGATAAACAGAGATTAGCAGCAGCGTAAAAAGAGGGGGGCGGGGGTTGGGGGGGGGGGCACACAATGCAAATAGTCCGGATAGCCATTTGATTACCTGTTCAGGAGTCTTATGGCTTGGGGGTAAAAACTGTTGAGAAGCCTTTTTGTCCTAGACTTGGCACTCCGGTACTGCTTGTCATGCGGTAGAAGAGAGAACAGTCTATGACTGGGGTGGCTGGAGTCTTTGACAATTTTTGACACCACCTGGTGTAGAGGTCCTGGATAGCAGGCAGCTTATCCCCAGTGATGTACTGGGCCGTACGCACTACCCCCTGTAGTGCCTTGCGGTCAGAGGGCAAGCAATTGCCAGACCAGGCAGTGATGCAACTAGTCAGGATGCACTCAATGTTGCAGCTGTAGAACCTTTTGTGGATCTCAGGACCCATGCCAAATCTTTTTAGTTTCCTGAGAGGGAATAGGCTTTGTCGTGCCCTCTTCACGACTGTCTTGGTGAGTTTGGACCATTCTAGTTTGTTGTTGATGTGGACACCAAGGAACTTGAAGCTCTCAACCTGCTCCACTACAGCCCTGTCGATGAGAATGGGGGCGTGCTCGGTCCTCCTTTTCTTGTAGTACACAATCATCTCCTTATTCTTGGTTACGTTGAGGGATAGGCTGTTATTCTGGCACCACCTGGCCAGGTCTCTAACCTCCTCCCTATAGGCTGTCTCGTCGTTGTCGGTGATCAGGCCTACCACTGTTGTGTCGTCTGCAAACATATTAATGGTGTTGGTGTTGTGCCTGGCCATGCAGTCGTGGGTGAACAGGGAGTACAGGAGGGGACTGTCAGGAAGTCCAGGATCCAGTTGCAGAAGGAGGTGTTTAGTCCCAGGATCCTTAGCTTAGTGATGAGCTTTGAGGGTACTATGGTGTTGAACGCTGAGCTGTAGTCAATGAATAGCATTCTCACATAAGTGTTCCTCTTGTCCAGGTGGGAAAGGGCAGTGTGGAGTGCAATAGAGATTGCATCATCTGTGGATCTGTTTGGGCAGAATACAAATTGGAGTGGGTCTAGGGTTTCTGGGATAGTGGTCTTGATGTGAGCCATTACCAACCTTTCAAAGCACTTCATGGCTATGGACGTGAGTGCTAAGGGTCTGTAGTCATTTAGGAAAGTTGCCTTTGTGTTCTTGGGCACAGGGACTGTTCACCCACGACTGCGTGGCCATGCACGCCTCCAACTCTATCATCAAGTTTGCAGACGACACTACCGTGGTAGGCTTGATTACCAACAACGACGAGACGGCCTACAGGGAGGAGGTGAGGGCCCTCGGAGTGTGGTGTCAGGAAAATAACCTAACACTCAATTTCAACAAAACAAAGGAGATGATCGTAGACTTCAGGAAACATTAGAGGGAGCACCCCCCTATCCACATCGACAGGACAGTAGTGGAGAGGGTAGTAAGTTTTAAGTTCCTCGGCGTATACATCACTGACAAATTTAATTGGTCCACCCACACAGACAGCGTGGTGAAGAGGGCGCAGCAGCGCCTCTTCAACCTCAGGAAGCTGAAGAAATTTGGCTTGTCACCAAAAGCACTCACAAACTTTTACAGATGCACAATCGAGAGCATCCTGTCGGGCTGTATCACCGCCTGGTACGGCAACTGCTCAGCCCACAACCGTAAGGCTCTCCAGAGGGTAGTGAGGTCTGCACAACGCATCACCGGGGGCAAACTACCTGCCCTCCAGGACACCTACACCACCCGATGTCACAGGAAGGCCATAAAGATCATCAAGGATAACAACCACCCGAGCCACTGCCTGTTCACCCCGCTATCATCCAGAAGGCGAGGTCAGTACAGGTGCATCAAAGAAGGGACCGAGAGACTGAAAAACAGCTTCTATCTCAAGGCCATCAGACTGTTAAACAGCCACCACTAACATTGAGTGGCCGCTGCCAACATACTGACTCATCTCCAGCCACTTTAATAATGGGAATTGATGGAAATTATGTAAAAATGTATCACTAGCCACTTTAAACAATGCCACTTAATATAATGTTTACATACCTTACATTACTCATCTCATATGTATATGTATATACTGTACTGTATATCATCCAATGCATCTTGCCATCTTTATGTAACACATGTATCACTAGCCACTTTAAACTATGCCACTTTATGTTTACATACCCTACATTACTCATCTCATATGTATAGACTGTACACTATACCATCTACTGCATCTTGCCTATGCCGTTCCGTACCATCACTCATTCATATATGTTTATGTACATATTCTTTATCCCTTTACACTTGTGTGTATACGGTAGTAGTTGTGGAATTGTTAGGTTAGATTACTTGTTGGTTATTACTGCATTGTCGGAACTAGAAGCACAAGCATTTCGCTACACTCGCATTAACATCTGCTAACCATGTGTATGTGACAAATACAATTTGATTTGATTTGATTTGAATGCCTAGCGTCACGTCTGGAGGAGACCTGGCACCATCCCTTCGGTGATGGTGGTGGCAGCATCATGCTGTGGGGATGTTTTTCTGGGAATGGACTGGGAGACAAGTCAGGATTGAGGGAAAGATGAACAGAGCAAAGTACAGAGAGATCCTTGATGAAAATCTTCCCCGTGACCTCAGACTGGGGCGAAGGTTCACCTTCCAACAGGGAAAAGACTCTAAGCACACAGCCAAGACAACGCATGAGTGGCTTTGGGACAAGTCTCTGAATGTCCTTGAGTGGCCCAGCCAGAGCCCAGACTTGAACCCAATCAAACGACTTGCTCCCCATCCAACCTGACAAAGCTTGAGAGGATCTGCTGAGAATGGGAGATACTCCCCAAATACAAGTGTGCCAAGCTTGTAGCTTCAAACCCAAGAAGACTCGAGGCTGTAATCGCTGCCAAAGGTACTTCATAAACGTACCTAGTAAAGGGTCTGAATACTTATGTACAGTTGAAGTCAGAAGTTTACATACACAATTTTGTGGCTATATTGAAGCAACATCAAGACATCAGTAAGGAATTTAGAGCTTGGTCGCAAATGGGTCTTCCAAATGGACAATGACCCCAAGCATTGTGGCAAAATGGCTTAAGGACAACAAAGTCAAGGTATTGGAGTGGCCATCACAAAGCCCTGACCTCAATCCTATTGAAAATTTGTGGGCAGAACTGACAAAGCATGTGCGAGCAAGGAGGCCTAAAAACTGACTCAGTTACACCAGCTCTGTCAGGAGGAATGGGCCAAAATTCACCCAACTTATTGTGAAACGTTTGACACAAGTTAAACAATTTAAAGGCAATGCTACCAAATACTAATTGAGTGTATGTAAACTTCTGACCCACTGGGAATGTGATGAAAGAAATACAAGCTGAAATAAATCATTCTCTATACTATTATTCTGACATTTCACATTCTTAAAATAAACTGGTGATCCTAACTGACCTAAGACAGGGTTTTTTTACAAAGGAAAACAGAAACAACAAAAAGGACAATAGTTGTGGTACCAAGTCAGTACAGAACACTGATTTACAAGTACTTACACACTGAAATGGCCCATCTAGGAACAGAAAGAGTGTTGAATTTAGCGCGAGAACACTTTTTTGGGCAGCGCATGCAGCATGACATTGAACACTTCATCCATCCAGTAAGTGAATCAAACAATAAAATCCAGTGTAATAACTAGGGCCCCAATGCAACATGTACAGTCTACAGCTCCTTTCCAGATGATTTCAATTGACAATGTGCATTTGGAGAAAAGCAGAGGGGGCTACGAGTACATTTGAGTTTTTTTAGATAACTTTACAAAATTTGCACAAGCCTACCTCAACAGAAATGTCAGGGAAAACTGCAGCCCAATTTTTTTTGTATGACTTTTTTTTTTTTTTACCAAAGATGGGCTTTGTATCAAAAATCCATCACGATCAGGGAAGAAAGTTTGAAAATCTGTTATTTAGAATCCTGGAAAACTTCACAGGAATAGCCAATTCCAGAACCTCTCCAAGTCATACACATTTATACTCTGATGTGCCTTGCAAGTAATAGGCTACAACAACTGTCCTATTACCAGTGTAATCATATAAATAGCTTGAGACTCATGTTTCGAAATATAACAGTCTCTACGCTACAGTTCAAGTCGGAAGTTCACATACACCAGGAGTCATCGATTTGATTCTCTCGGCTCTCTTAGTGTTAAATAGTTACATTTGTGGCCTTCTAGCCTAGCCTACCATTTCTTGATCGCTACGCCTAGCTTAATATCTCCTGGTCGCCGATCCTAGCCTAGCCTACTATCTCCTGGTTGCTGAGCCTAGCCTATAATCTCCTGGTCGCTGAGCCTAGCCTACTATCTCCAGGACACTGATCCTAGCCTATGCTACTAGCTCCTGGTCGCTGAACCAGTTAGATGTCGCCAAGCCTATTGTGATAATTACTGTTACATCAGGGCATTATGTTCTAGTCTCATAGCCTATTAATTGTAGGCCTATGATTTATTATGTGTGGGTCTATTTGAGTCAAATGTTAAATGCAAGAGTCATGGATTTGCGTAGGCCTAAAAGGCTATTTGGTCTGTAATGCAAAATCACGTTACATGGTTTGTTGTGTGTGATTGATTACAGTAGGGTATTGGGTAAGCTATGATTTTATGATAATTTTATGAGGATTTGAGTGCCCATCAAGGGATTTCTGCCTACGCCATTGGCCCCAAGTGTAATGATCTGAGATGATTGAGGAAGTAAAATCAGGTTCGGGCAGATGCCAAAGGCAGAACAGGGACACTGCCAGCCAGCAATTATTGGAACCACAACTATGTACCTACCAGCATAGCTTACCTTGAGAGGAATGCAGACAGAAATACCAGATCACTGTTAAATAATTCAGGTCTTCAAACATTCAGGTTGGACTATAACGTTTTATTATACCTATAAACTGAACAGTTGAAAGTGTTTTTTATATTATTGTGTATCGGTTTTCTGTTTGACTGTCATCATTTCCAACATGTTATGATTAGAAACTGTCAAAATGCTGACATCTTGGTATTTTATCTTTATGTAACCTATAAACTGGCATATGGGTCTGTAGTTCTATTTCATAGACAGAACTATGAAGGCAAGAACCGACCATCCATGAGATCAGAATTATGCTATAAAGCTATACAGTGTTTGTTGTCAAACTTAAACAAGCCTATTTGGGCTTTGTTGGGGTAAGACAGTTGAACTGCGCTCATGAGGCATTTATAAGTTATATTCATCAGAACTCGATGACTATATTAATAAAATACTCTGATACTATATAGATAAATAGAAAATCGATGTGCAAATCACTTTAAGGAAGGATGCATACGATCAAAGTGAAAAGTGATGACATGGACATGTATAAAACAGGATTTTTCAGTCTCGGTTCATTGAGTGCATCTTAAAGGGATAGTTCTGGAAGTTTCTGAGAATCATATGACTAATGAGAAATGATTAAGTTGTCAGATTGCACAATGTGTGTTCCAAATGATCCAAAACTATAAAGCTAAGTCATGAAAAAACCCTAACACAACTTTGATGAATACTTGCTCAAGTATTCAGTCAATCACTGGTTACGTCATCTCACATTTCATTTTAGATGCTGAATATAGATATAGATGTATATTGATAATAATATATGATTGATTATTGAGTTTATTAATTATAATGTAGATACTTATTGACAATGCTGGTGTGATCAGACAAACTCAGAAGTCCCATGACAATAATTTAGAAGTTCCATGACAATAATTTGGAAGTTCCATGACAATAATTTAGAAGTCCCATGACAGTATTCTCAATAATGGAAGAAACAATGATTATTTGACTCTATATTCATTCATCCTTTTCAATGAAATTATGAGGTGCCATTGTCATTAGCAATTCTCGAACCCAGTAAGCAATTTAGCGACAGTAAGAAATATTTTCACAACTACTCCCCTCTTACCCCCATTCAACAAAAGAGCATAAACTAATATCATACTGTGCCATCAATAACTGGCAATAACAGTGATATTATATACTGCATACACATATTTGTGTATTTGTGTACACAGAAATTACCTCAACTAACCTGTACCCCCGCACATTGACTCGGCACCGGCACCCCCTGTATATAGCCTTGTCATTGTTATTTTTTTGTGTTATTTTGACAAATAATTTTTTACTTTAGTTTATTTGATAATTTTTTTCTTAATTCTTTCTTGAACTGTGCTGTTAAGGGCTTGTAAGTAAGCATTTTAAGGTCTACACAAGTTGAATTCGGCGCATGTGACAAATAAAGATTAATTTGATTAAATATGTATGTATTCTAATACAGTATAGTATATGATGTAGATAATATAGTTCAGACAGAACATCTATTTACAGTTCCTATTGGGCTTTTTCACTGATCTACACAACCTACTCCACATTTTCAAAGTGAAAGACATTGTCCTGATCCAGACAATTTTGTCTATTTCCTTCTCGGCACAAATGGCATAAATTTCCTTCTCAGAAGACTTGGCATATGGTTTCAGGTTACAGAAATTCCCACCGGGAGACGTCATAGTTTTGTGCTGTTATACATATACAGTATCACCACCAATAATAGCACGACCAACAGCATCAGTAGTTCCATGACGTTTACACCTTTTGAATATTTGGAATGCACAAGACTCCACTTTGCCAACAAACTGGTGTAAACAGCCCTAGTAATCTGACCGATCATCTCAGTACATGAGCTCTTTTGAATGACACCCATGGGTTGCCCTGAAGTCACAAGGTGCACATTCCCCAACAAACCTCCCACTGAGTGACCGAAAGACCAGGTTAGGTAGGGCTGTCTGAAAGGGACAGAGAGGACCCAAGAACAAAAGCAATACCACATTTATGCTTACCACATAAATACCACATTTATGCTTACTTTTTCATGTATACTGTACATAGAGATGTATTGGTCATGGAAATGTGGTTAAAAGTAATGGAGAAGTCATATAAAAGTAATGAAATTCCATCTCTCAAAATGTGTATGAACCCTGATCTATATACTGTCTTTACTTATATGTTTCAGAGAAATTAATGCTTCTGCATCCAGAGGTGGAGACCCTGAGGGAGGCTTGCTGCCAGAGAAACTTTCACCCCCCCCCCTCAGAAATGCTTGTCAAGGAAAAATATTAAGTGTTAATTCCTTTGATTTTGTTCTAATTCATTCTTTACAGTCTTGTTTTTTACATCGTATTTGTAAATTACAGTATTTCAATAGCTTTTATTGGTTTAAATGTAACTTATTTATTTTGTTACAGTTGCCACAGAACAAGTAGTTCACCAAAAAGTACCACAGGAACATATAGTCCCAGTCAAACAGCTGGGGTGAAGCTAACACTACATGATTAACACATACAATGACTTCGGAAAGTATTCAGATCCCTTGACCTTTTCCACATTTTGTTCTAAAATGGATTAAAAAATATATAATCCTCAATAATCTACACACAATACCACATAATGATGAAGCAAAAACAAGTTTTTAGAAATGTTTGCAAATATATTAAATATAAAAAACAGAAATGCCTTATTTACATAAGTATTCAGACCCTTTGCTATAAGATGTGAATTTGAGTTCAGATGCATCCTGTTCCATTGATCATTCTTGAGATGTTTCTACAACTTGGGGTCCACCTGTAGAAAATTCTATTGATTGGACATGATTTGGAAAGGCACACACCTGTCTATGTAAGGTCCCACAGTTGACAGTGCATGTCAGAGCAAAAACCAAGCCATGAGGTAGCAGGAATTGTTCTTAGAGCTCCGAGACACGATTATGTCAAAGCACAGATCTGGGAAAGGGTACCAAAACATTTCTGAATCATTGAAGGTCCCCAAAAACACAGTGGCCTCCATCTTTCTTAAATGGAAGAAGTTTGGAACCACCGAGACTTCCTAGAGCTGGCCGCCCGGCCAAACTGAGCAATCAGGGGAAAAGGGCCTTAGTCAGAGAGGTGACCAAGAACCAAATGGTCAGTCTGACAGAGCTCTAGTGTCCCTCTGTGCAGATGGGAGAACCTTCCAGAAGGACAACCCTCTCTGCAGCACTCCACCAATCAGGCCTTTATGGTAGAGGGGCCAGACGGAAAGCCACTCCTCAGTAAAAGGCACATGACAACCCACTTGGAGTTTGCCACAAGGCACCTAAAGGACTCTCAGACCATGAGAAACTCATCTCTGGTCTGATGAAATAAAGATTGAACTCTTTGGCCTGAATGCCAAACGTCATGTCTGGAGGAAACCTGGCACCATCCCTACGGTGAAACATGGTGGTGGCAGCATCATGAAGTGTGGATGTTTTTCAGTTGCAGGGACTAGAAGACTAGTTAGGATCGAGGCAAATGTGAAAGGAGCAAAGTACAGAGAGATCCTTGATGAAAACGTGCTTTCAGAGCACTCAGGACCTCAGACTGGGGTGACGGTTCACCTTCCAACAGGACCATAAGCACACAGCCAAGATAACGCAGGACTGGCTTTGGGACAAGTCGCTGAATGTCCTTGAGTGGCCCAGCCAAAGCCCAGACTTGAACCTGATCGAACAGCTATGGAGAGACTTGAAAATGGCTTTGCAGCAATGCTCCCCATCCAACCTGACAGAGCTTGAGAGTGATCTGCAGAGAAGAATGGAAGAAACTCCCCAAATAAAAATTGCTGCCAAAGGTGCTTCAACAAAGTACTGAGTAAAGGGTCTGAACACTTATGGAAATTTGACATTTCTGTTTTTTATTTGTAATAAATTAGCAACAATAATAAATCTTCACCACAGGAGTAAATGTCAGTTGGCTTTATATTGCCGAGCATTCAGCGGTAGAGAGAGAGAGAGGGAGAGGGTTGAAACAGCAGGTCCGGGATAAGGTAGCACGTCCGGTGATCAGGTCAGGGTTCCATAGATACAGGCCAGGTAATCCTGAGGCATGGTCCTAGGGCTCAGGTCCTACGGGAGGAAGAGAAAGAGAACTAGAGAGAGAGAGCATACTTAAGATCACAGGACACCAGATAGGACAGACTGACCCTAGACCAACGGCACACAGACTTTTGCAGCATAGATACTGGAGACTGAGATGTGGGGGGAGGGGGACACTGTGGCCCCGTCCAAAGTAAAGGTTAGACATATTAGTCCAATCAACAATAGATAATTGAGCCACACGCAGGCTATTATTAATAAAACATAACTTCAGATGAACAAAAATCGTTCAACCTTGTTCCACTGATTCCTGATCTACTGGGTGAGCAGACTTCTATTCCAGACCAGCAATAGCACCGTTTATTATCAACTCATTAGGTTTGAGCAGTTGAATCAGGTGTGTTAGTGCTGGGCTGGAACAGAAGCCTGCACACCCAGCAGACTATACAATAGGGCTATAGTGTGTGACTTTTAACTGTATACAACATTTGCTAATAGGTACATATAGCCTGTGGTATACAAGGATATACCCCTAGTCTCTTGGGACATTCATTGGGACCGCTTCATCTGCGGACAGGTTTTCACAGCTCTCCGTATCTGAGGACAGAAGACATAAAGAATACTGGCTTTGTTATATAAAATGAGACAGCATTGAATATGTTACTATTATGTCTCTGTCCTAGAAGTTTTCCTTACTAGGGACTGGAACTGGAGAATGTTTTCATGATGTCCTCCCACAAAATGACCTGTCTTATCCTGACTCGGATCGGTCCCTTAATTGTTTAAGTTCCCTGTTTCGCTCTGATGCTGAGATACATGTACCATACAAAAGACTAAGGGTAAAAGACTGATGCAATGGTTTACGCATGAATTGTCTGAGAAATTACAGGAAATAAATGTAGCTTGGGTTATGGCTAGACGGACTGATTCTATATCTGATTCGCAGTCCTTCAGAGATTTGAGAAATACAGTGCCTTCTGACAGTATTCACACCCCTGGACTTTTTTTAATGTTTTATTGTGTTACAGCCTGATTTTAAAATAGATTACATTGAGATTTTCTGTCTCTTTCAATGAGCGTGCAGATTTTTCTGCTGAGAGCGACGTGCTGTTTTCCAAGTTATATTTTATTGTATCTCTGCAACCAACTCTCTCCAGTATTAGAAAGGGAGACGAAACACACCAATGCCATCCCAATGCAAACCCAAGTCCTCTACTCCCTGGGATTTTTAGCCACTGGAGCATTCCAACGGGAGATTGCAGATCGGTCTGGAATTCACAACCAACCATGAGCAGAATATTGCCTGCAGTCCTTCATGGCATTATTTCAATGACCCCACAATACATACAGTTTCCGTACACTGCTGCGCAACAGGCCAGAGTGAAAAGGGATTTCCATACCATAGCTGAATTTCCCAATGTCGTTGGAGTAATTGACTGCACCCACATCGCAATAAAAACACCATCATAGAAGGAATTCAACATCGTCAACAGAAAAGGTTTCCATTCTGTCAATGTGCAGGTCATCTGTGATTCACATTTGCATTTGTTGAATGTAGTGGCCAAATGGCCAGGTGGGACACACGATTCATTCATTGTACAGAACAATTCAGTTAGCCTTAAACTCCATGAAGGAGATGTTGAGGATTGATGGATTATTGGTAAGTGACTTATGTTTTATTTGCAAGGTTTTATTTGCCATGTTAGACCTCTACTGGGAAACAATATCTGAATGTTGTGTTCATAACTGCAGGAGACCAGGGCTACCCATTAAAAACATGGCTGATGACTCCCCTCACAAACCCCTCAAACCAGCAAGAGGCAAGGTACTACCAAGCCCACGCACGCACAAGAACAACAGTGGAGTGTACCATAGGCCTGCTGAAAGGGCATTGGCTGTGCTTGTCTGGAACAGGAGGCACACTGCAATACCAGCCCAGCAAGGTTTGCCTCTGAAATGACATTCCTGTTTAAGTCCAGGACTTAAGTTTCAGGACTGCGTCAGTCGAAACCTGCGGCGCAGCTGAAGCGCTTGCCAAAGAGGACACCCTTCTTGTAGGCCTGTGGATGGCTGAGGGATCAGGCAAATCACCCACATCTGTGAAGATTTCATGTGTTGTTATTTTTGTTATATTCATTTTGTTACATTTATTATGTTATATATATTTGTTATATTTATTGTCAAGAAAAAAATATCTAGATGTGGTCCATGTCTGAAAATGGTTGCGAAAATAAAGCTTGACAAACCATCAGTTGGTGTGTCTGGCATTCCTTCAGGTTCTGGGAGAGGGTCCTCAGTATCACCATCACAAATGATTCCAGACTCTCCAATTATGCTGCCAATGCGCTGGTCCATAGCAGACAGCGAGGAGTCACTCTGCCCTCCTCCTGTTGCACTTATATCCCTTTTGTGGATCATATTTTTATGATGTTGCATGTTTTCAAATCAAACCATTTATTTTTAATTTCATTAACTGTTCTGCACTCAGATGAGGCAGAATTTACCACAGCTCTAACCTGCTCCCAAGCAATATTTTTTCCCTTATTTGTCAAGGCATTACTGGGGGTCCAAAAAGTATGGCTTGTTTTGCTTCCACTTCGGTGATCAAAAGTTATATTTCTGCGTCTGGAAAGTTTTTCTTTGTCTTCTTTGATTTCCCCATGTTGACGGACAGATATTTGTGACATTTCTTGCAGCTTCAAAGGGAAGGTTTGTGACCATATATGGTCATTTAGGATGGATCCTTATGTAAATGAGACTTCACATGCACTAGCACAGTGTTTTAGAATGTGTCTGATTCATCAAGGCAAAATACTTACAGGTGTGTGTAAATCAAGCCTTTCTGAGAAATTGATAAATACCAACCTTTTTGTACTTGTGAACATTCTAAATTTTCTTCGTACAAGTTAAATTTGAAGCTTTTCTATGCAACATTGATAAATGAGGGCTCTGGAAATAGCCCAGTTTCAGCTGCTACACTTGTTTTAGATGATGTGTTAAATTACCTGGATGATACAATTTATAGACCTTTCCAACGCCTTTGACACCGTTGACCATCACATTCTTAATCAACGGTTGACTGAAATCGGCCTGGATCAGGCTTCTTGCAAGTGGCTTGACAATTATCTGTCAGACAGGACTCAATGTGTGATCTCTGATGGTGTTAAATCTAGTTTCCTGGATATTACAAAAGGTGAACCTTAGGGGTCGGTACGAGGACCTGTTCTCTTTACTATTTATATAACTATATATCTGTTAAAATGTGTAATATTAATCTGAATGCAGATTTCCCCAACTGTTGACCAGGCTATGTTAGATCTGCAATCTGACCTTGTTTCCTTACAGAAAGCTCTGGTTGGTTTAAAACTTGTACTTAGAGCAGACAAGAACAAATATTTATTGTTCTTTAGTTCTCACAAAAATGTTTCAGATGGACTATATAGTTATTCATTCGATGGGTCTCCCATTGATCGGGTTCCTGCCTACAAATATCTGGGCATTTGGATAACAAAGACTTAATGTTTAAAAAACATGGTTGAGCTAGTTAATTTAAGGCTAGGGGGCACTATTTTCACGTCCAGATGAAAAGTGTGCCCAAATTAAACTGCCTGCTACTCAGGCCCAGAAGCTAGGATATGCATATAATTGGTAGATTTGGATCGAAAACACTCTAAAGTTTCTAAAACTGTTAGAATTATGTCTGTGAGTATAACAGCACTTATTTGGCAGGCGAAACCTCGAGGGCAAACCATCCAGGAAAATAGTTTTTTGAGGTCACTCTCTTTTCAATGAGGTTTCTATGATCTAGATTTCTAAGGCACTTGCTTGCAGTTCCTATCGCTTCCACTAGATCGCTTCCACTTTTAGAAATTGGTTGATGTTTTTCCTTTGAGTAATGAAGAAGTATGGCTGTTCAGAACGAGCGTCGAGTCTAGTGTACTGTTGTGTTTGGGGCGCACGACCTGAAAGCTCGCTCCACTTTGTTTTCGTCCTGTATTGAACATAGTTTATTCCGTCTTAAATTTGATTGATTATTTACGTTTAAAAATACCTAAAGTTGGATTAGGAAAGTTGTTTGAAATGTTTGGATCAAGTTTACAGGTAACTATATGAGATAATTTGTAGTCATGTTGCGCGAGTTGGAACCGGTGTATTTTCTGAATCAAACCTGCCAAATAAATGTACATTTTGGAGATTTAACGATGGAATTTATCGAACAAAAGGACCATTTGTGATGTTTAATGGACATATTGGAGTGCCAACAGAAGAAGATCTTCAAAGGTAAGGCATGCATTATATCGTTATTTCTGACTTTTGTGTCGCGCCTGGTGGGTTGAAATGTGATTTTCATGTTTTGGTATGCTGGGCGCTGTCCTCAGATAAAAGCATGGTTTGCTTTTGCCGTAAAGCCTTTTTGAAATCTGACACTGTGGCTGGATTAACAAGAAGTTCATCTTTAAACCGATGTATAACACTTGTATGATTCATGAATTATTATTATGAGTATTTCTATTTTTTTAATTTGGCGCACTGCTATTTCACTGGGTGTTGTCAAATCAATCCCGTTAACGGGATTGGAGTGCGAATGGATCACTAAGAAGTTAAAAAGCTAAGACTTAAAGAGGCTTCTTTTTTAGAAATAGATCTTCTTGCCTCTCCCTAATAGCAGGAAGCAGATTGTACAGTCAACTTCCTGACAGTTCTTGATTATGGTGACACCATTTACCAGATTGCAGCAGTCACTACTTTTAAATCTTTGGATACAGTCTACCATAACGCCATTCGTTTTATAACTGGTGACAGTTTCAATACTTAATACCACTGCATCCTGTATCAAAAGGTTGGCTGATCCTCAGTCCGGTAGATCAATTAATTATTCCCTTTTTGTTTACAAAACCCTACTACACAAGCTTCCAATTTACCTAACTTTGTTGTTAAAGTATTAAAACATGAGATACTAATCCCGATCACCAAATTAGGTCCTAAATTTAATGTACCTCATTGCTGGAACTAAACGCAAAATGCAATTGGTTGCTCTGATGCCACTTGGGCAATTAAACATATTGATTCAGGGAACTATTTTCTGAGGAATGTGGATGTTTTTCTTAATTGTTTGTTGTGCTTTATTTCAGTAATCTGTTTTGATTTGTCTATGAATAGTATGTGCAGGACTCCCTTGCAAAAGAGACCCTTAAGGCCAGGCGTCCCACTTGCGGGACAACTTCCGGTGAAACTAGAGGGCGCGCAATTCAAAAAAATTATCACAAAAATTATGGATATCAAACGTTTAGGAATATACAAGTGTCTTATATCGGTTAAAAGCTTAAATTCTTGTTAATCTAACTGCACTGTCCGATTTACAGTAGGCTTTATAGCGAAAGCATGCCGTGCGATTGTTTAAGGATGGCGCCCCACATCAAATATTTTTCCACCGGCACAGGTTTCATATATTCACAAATAGCGATTAAATATTCACTTACTGTTTGAAAATCTTCCTCTGATTTGTCATCCAAAGGGTCCCAGCTATAACATGTAGTGTCGTTCTGTTAGTTATAATCCTTCTTAATATCCCAATTTGAGTAATCCACTCGTTCAACATGCCAAGATAGGAATCCAAAAATCTTCCCCTAAACTTTGTTTCAACAAGTCAAAATACATTTCTATCTAATCCTCAGATACCCTAAAATGTAATTAAACTATAATATTTAATACGGAAAGAAGTATGTTCAATAGGAAAACGATATTAGCAGGTGTGTGTGCTCTTCCTCGAGCGCACTTACACACATTTCCAAGTCTGTGTCCCTGTACTAAAACTCATTATTCTTCCTCATTTTGGAAGAAACAAGCCTGAAACCTTGAAAATTGAGTGCTGACACCCAGTGCAAGCCATAGGAATTGTATCCTGAGAGCTAGATTTCAGAATGACCCTATACTTTCCATTGTAAGAGCATGGCCTCTCAAAAAAAAAACCGATTCCGCTTGTTTTTTCTTTGGATTTTCTCCTACCATATCTATTGTGTTACAGTATTCTACATTATTTTAACATTTCTAAGAACGTCAAAGTGTCTTCTTTCCAATGGTACTAATTATATGCATATCCTGGCTTCGGGGCCTGAGCAACAGGCAGTTTACTTTAGGCACATCAGTCAGGCGGAAATTGAGAAAAAAATACCCTAGCCCTAATAAGAAAGGAGCTTGTGTCTTTTTAAGCTTGTGATTGACAGTGATAAACATCAAGATAGCTAGATTCCCTTAGCTACAGGATACGGTAAAGTTAACTTCTTATGGCTGCAGGGGCAGTATTGAGTAGCTTGGATGAAAGGTGCACAGAGGTGCCCAGAGTAAACAGCCTGCTCCTCAGTCATAGTTGCTAATATATGCATAGTATTATTAGTATTGGATAGAAAACACTCTGAAGTTTCTAAAACTGTTTGAATTATGTCTGTGAGTATAACAGAACTCATATGGCAGGCAAAAACCTGAGAAGATCCACTTCCTGTTAGGATTTTTTCTGAGGCTGGTAGATTTTCAACCAAGCTCCCATTGAAATTACAGCGAGATATGGATGAGTTTTCACTTCCTACGGCTTCCACTAGATGTCAACAGTCAATAGAACTTTGTCTGATGACTCTAATGTGAAGGGGGGCCGAAGGAGACAGGAATGATTCACCACTGCCATGAGGTGACCACGCATTGAACATGCGCGTTCACGTGAGAGGCAGCTCCGTTCCATCGCTCAACTGAAGTCAATGTAATTCTCCGGTTGGAACGTTATTCAAGATGTATGTTAACAACATTCTAAAGATTGATTCAATACATCGTTTGACATGTTTCTACTGACTGTTACGGTACTTTTGGACATTTCGTCACGTTATAGTGGACGCGCTTTGTGACTTTGGAATTGTTTACCAAACGCGCTAACCAAAGTAGCTAATTGGACATAAATAACGGACATTATCGAACAAATCAAGCATTTATTGTGGACCTGGGATTCCTAGGACTGCATTCTGATGAAGTTCATCAAAGGTAAGGAAACATTTATCATGTATTTTCTGGTTTCTGTTGACTCCAACATGGCGGCTAATTTTACTATTGTTCTGAGCTCCGTATGGTTTGCTTTTTCCTTAATTTTTTTTTTAAATCTGACACAGCGGTTGCATTAAGGAGAGGTATATCTATAATTCCCTGTGTATAACTTGTATTATCATCTACATTTATGATGAGTATTTCTGTTGAAACGATGTGGCTATGCACTATCACTGGATGTTTTTGGAACAAGTGAATGTAACGCGCCAATGTAAACTCAGATTTTTTTATATAAATATGAACTTTATCAAACAAAACATGCATGTATTGTGTAACATGAAGTCCTATGAGTGTCATCTGATGAAGATCATCAAAGGTTAGTGATTAATTTTTGCTATATTTCTGCTTTTTGTGACTGCTATCTTTCTCTGGAAAAATGGCTGTGCTTATTGTGGTTTGGTGTGACCTAACATAATCCTTTGTAGTGCTTTCGCTGAAAAGCATATTTGAAATCGGACACTTTGGTGGGATTAACAACAAGATTACCTTTAAAATGGTATAAGACACATGTATGTCTGAGGAATTTTAATTATGAGATTTCTGTTTTTTGAATTTGGCGCCCTGCACTTTCACTGGCTGTTGTCATATCATCCCGTTAGCGGGATTGCAGCCATAAGAAGTTTTAACTAGCTAGCAGCTCATACACAGTGGCGTCAATGTATTCACTTACATTAATAAGTTATCCAAATGCCTCTGTTTTTTGGTCCTTAAAATACGAAATAGTCTGCAATCAACATTTTTTTTTGGCTCTCTATTTCAGCCAATGGAAAACCTAATTATTGTGAATAAAAGAGTGCAAGGGTGAGGAGAAGTGAAGCTTGACTAGAGCAAGGGTGATAACTGACCAAGGCAGGGGTGAGGGTTGAGGAGGAGGGGTGACATTTGACTAGTGCAGGGTTGATACTTGACTAGGGGAGGGTGAGGGTTGAGGAGGAGGTGTGACACTTGAGTACTGCAGAATTGATACTTGACTAGGGGAGGGTTGACTTGTGCAGGAAAGAGCTGCAACGAGGGGTTCCCGAAAGTGGATTTTCAAGCATTGTGGTGATTTCAAATATTAGCGAAATTACTGTGCAGCATAGGCATTCTATTTTCTACCGAGATAGTAAAACAATTCATATATTATTGTAGTGTCCATCGGTAATGAATGTTTCACATCTATGTTGAGAAAGAGCACTAAAACCTCCACTAACCATTATCCTCGTGGTCTGTATCGTCCAATCACACGTGATGTGCCATCACGTGTTCGCTAAAAGATCACTTGACTTGTATCTGCTCTGTGATTGGACGATACTGCTGCTATTGAGTGCCATCGTGATTGCTAACAGATCACGTGACTTGTATCTGCTCTCTAATTTGATGACACAGACTGCAATGTTGTATGGAATGAGTAGGTTGTTTGCCCCCTAACTCTGGTATGTACACAGCGTTGTACTCTTGGCTTTTTTTCTTCATAGATCAACGTTTTTTTTTAAGGGATTTCTAATCTTTTAAATAATGGTTCACCCCAGACATTTTTTGTTGTTGCTATTGAACATTTAAACCACGATAACCAGCATGTTGTTGAAATGTGTAAAAATGAGTGGCCGTGTCAGTTCCTGGAACCATAACTGAGGAAAGAGGGGCGCGGCCCATTACAGCCCTTTTGATACTTGACTAGGGAAGAGTTGAGGTCTGAGGAGGAGGAATGAGGAAGTTCCTCGTATCATCGTTGCCAATGCATCTTTGCCCCTACCTGGATTATAGTAGGCTACACAGTGGATACACTTTTTGACAGGCATGAATGATGCTCAACAATGTCAGCTGCCAAACAAGTCCCACAAGTCTGAACCACCTAGCCTTTAAATGTGTTAGAACCACACTGGTTGGCCAATTTTCAAGTCACATTCTTTTCCATCTTACAAAACACATCTGCCCAGAAGTTGTGCATCTTTAGTTTTCAGAAAGCGAGGAGGAGAAGGTATTCGTGCATCATTTCTCAATTGAGAAGGCTACAATCCGCAGGTCCTAGCTGACATCATCTCAGATATAGGACGATTTATTCTCAGGTAAAATGCAGCTGTAGTGAATTTGATGGCCTGATTGCTTGATCAAATTTCACAGCAATTTTTCTTCATATTTCAAGACATTGTAGGCCTACCTATGCAACTGAAAGCTGGCACATCTACTACTAACGGGACTTCTTCCAAAGACATCATAGCCAATTAATTCAGAGGTTTTTTTAGAACTGTTTTGGTGGCAATTAAAGGCGTGGTGCATCTATAGGGTAAACCGATGGATGTACAACTGTTGAGTAATTGCTTGACAGGATATTTATATAGCGGTGCACACAGTTGTTGATGTAGCCTAGGTGTTGATGTAGCCATTGTTTCTCAAACCTCTCCTCAGGGACGCCTGAACTGGTTTGGTGATTAGTTGACAATTTGAATCAAGTGTACAAGCTTTGGAATAAATTAAACACAGAAAGGATAGGAGAAGTTTGAGAACAACTTATAGGCTATGGAATATTTGTGATTTTATTGATATTTGGAATAATGTCTGCAGTCATTTTTTATGTATTTCCTATTGGTCAAACACATTTTTCAGAAAATGTCCTTAATTGGGTTAATGGATTAAGAAACCTAGTCATAAAAGTAGATGTACCTGCACATTAATAATTAGACTAATATTAAACTAATTATGGAAATATACTGAACAAACATAAACACAACATGCTACAATTAATGACTTGACTGAGTTACAGTACATATGAGGAAATCAGTCAATTGAAATACATTCATTAGGCCCTAATCTATGGATTTCACATGACAGAGAATACAGATATGCATCTGTTGGTTACAGAAACCTTCAAAAAAATTGACCTCGTAATGGGCCTCAGGAGCTCATCGTCACCATGTTGTTCACAATGTTGACATCAGCAAACAGCTTGCCCACACGACGCCATACACATGGTCAGCAGTTGTGAGGCCAGTTGGACGTACTGCCAAATTCTCTAAAACAACGTTGTAGGCGGCTTATGGTAGAGAAATTAACATTCAAATATCTGGTGGACATTCCTGCAGTCAGCATGCCAATTGCATGCTCCATCAAAACTTGAGACATCTATGGCATTGTGTTGTGTGACAAAACTGCACATTTTAGAGTGGGATTTTTATTATCCCCAGCACAAGGTGCACTTGTGTAATGATCACCTGTCAGGTGGATGGATTATCTTGGCAAATGAGAAATACTCACTAACAGGGATGTGCAAAACATTTGAGAGAAATGAGTTTTTTGTGCATATGGAACTTTTCTGGGATCAACACATGAAACATGGGACCAACACAATACATGTTGCATTCATATTTTTGTTCAGTGTAGTATGGAAATAGTCATTTTAACACCTTACTCTGCTTATCTTAATCGGCATCAGGTTAAAATCAAAGTAAGCATACGCTGAATAAAACGGCTGGTTTTCTGAGCAATCTTTTGAATTATTCGGACATGTAAACAGCCTAATTGGGCAGCAGTTAATTTGATCTGCGCATGTGCTAGCACCGATAGAGCAAGCATCGTTCTTTCAGCCGAGATCTTTTTAACATGTAAATACGGATAGCCAAGCTTGCTTTGCCTTCATGTTGGTGCTAGCAAGCTATCCAGCAGGCTAGGTAGTGCTACGTATCAACAGCCAACCCAGTAGGGGCTGGAAACTATAGCGAGCTTCCATTATTATGAGCCACCCTTCCCTGTGCATCTTAGAAGTAGTTTTCACATACAAACTTTATATGTCCGAACTCAGAATAAAATAGGCTTCACAAAAATAACATGGTCGCTGTGATAGAATGTTTATTTGGTTGCCGATTTTCTGCATTCCTCAAAAGTCCCATCAGGTAGCCTGATTTCTGATTTCCATGTTAGCAGGATTATCAGGGAAATCGTTTTTTCTTTCAAAGCATATAAACGTTTTAAACAAACTTTTATATTAATCTGACCTTCCAAAATAATTGTATTATTGTGTGCATGCAACGGTGCTCACTTCAAGTAATGTCAGACTTGAGCATCTTCTCAGAATGCATATCTCTACCTTAAATTCTCTGAATAATCTCCATAAGTATATGAATGACTCGATATGAATGATTGTCCTATCAACTAAATTGCTATATGGTAGCCATTGATGACGGGGCTGCCAAACATGCTACCCTGCAAAGAAATATAATTTCTCCCACTGCAAGACTAGAAGTTCTACTTTGATTGACGTTGTCATTGATAAAGGGTTCTGTGTTTTATGGACTTTATGATGCATGTGAAATATTCTACTCTGAAAGTGTGCAGGCTTTGAAAATGGATAAAAATCTGATCTTCCACATTGATACCAATGACTTATATATAGACTAGATGACTGATAGGGAGTGCTGTGTTGGAGCCACTGTGTCTCCTTCTTGGCACTCCATCACCATTGTAGAAAATATTTTGGAAGCTTTAGAAATGCATTTATGAATTCGTTTTTTCCATGTTTATCAAATTACAGACACCTTAATGCATACTTTTAAATTACATTATAGAACATTTTTCTTAAAGTATAATTTTTGGAGATGTCTAATGTTACTCACCCCACTACAAAAATAATAATACTTAAATACATGTAATTTTGTTCTTGAAACATTTCATTGAAATACTGAAGAATCCCATTCATTCCTATGGAGGACTGCTCCTATGGGGAGTGCAATACTATGGCCGAATGGTGGCTTCAAAGCCTCTCAATGGCCAATACATAGCAATCAGCAATCAAGGGTTTATATACATCATTGATTGATACCTGTTCTGAAAATTGCACTGTCTGGAAAATAAGTTATTGTAAATTGCATTATGTGATAATGAAGGATCCAACACCAAATGTTTGCAGTTCTATTGTGACATTGAAAGCGACCTGAGGATAAAGAGGGACACAATGATGAGTTCTATTGTGGTTAAATACACATCGTGTTCTTTGGAGGAGGTGGGTTTTAAAGTCTTTAAAGATTATACAACTTGGGCTGCATTTCCAAAGATGTCAGCTGAAACCGTAAAGGCACATTTTGTGAGCAGTAAATCTTATTATTCTGTAAGAATGTCAATTTACTTCCTCATAGACTGGAAGCATTAGAGACACCATTTATACAATAACATGTCATTCAGCAGCGCAACGTGTACTAGCCAGCAAGTTTGTCAATATGGGGGCTTATTCTAGTACAGAGAAGGATGACGCTCATCACCTTAGCAAGAAGTAGTTTCACAATTCACTTGTATAAAGCCTGCCTCAAATAACCTGCCCCCAGGTTTGACACAGCTAGTGACTTGACAGTTTGCTGCTCCAAAGTAAAGAAACAGACACCTTAAACAGACACCTACACTAATGAGGTCATTTTGTTGAGTAATGTGAGTCACTCAGGAAGTTCTCAACTTGTTCTTTAAGTTTTTACTTCAGTTGTACATTCCAGATTCAGGACGTCATGCAACGTGGAAACTTCATATTCAACAGAAGCTTCGAGATTTAAAGCTGAAGTCAAGTCCAAAATTATTCTCATCCTTGATACTGATTAGCAAAAAGACTGTATAAAATAAATAATTATAATACTGCGTTATATGGCATGCTCAATAATTGTTTTACAATTATTTTGGCCGGGACAATACCAGTATCTCGTTAGAAGCCTATCTTGGCAAGGAAACAAAACAGGAAGTGGATGTAACTTCTTTAGCAACCAGCCCTAATGTAGAAAACAAATCATTATGTTGTCATTCAGAGTCACATTTATTTATTTTCCAAACTATAGCACACAATATTTTACATTCAGAAGGTTTTTGAAGGACCAAATATTTTTTTCTGCTTTGTGTTTTCATTTTTACCATGGCATCGTCACAGCCCTAAAATGTGTACTATTTTATACTAGTACAATTGCTCAGAGACAAACAACAAATAAAATAAAAGATGGGGATCAAAAGCACAGATGAAGGATATCAAGGGTTTGGAAAAACCCTGTGGGAGGAATGGTCTAAGATCCCCCCCCATTGTGTTCTCCAAACTCATAAAGCATTTATCGTTATCCTCCCAAAGGGAGGGTGCTGGAGTATTAAAAACAGGGGTCACCTGTTTAGTGGTAGTATTAGTATAAAATTATACAATTTCACATTTCTTAGAGCATGCAATATAGCTCAGTATTTGTATTATTTATTTGAAATAGTCTTTTTGCTGATCTTTATCAGTGGTGCAAATAGTTTTGGACCTGACTGTATCTATCAAGATTTAAAGTCGATAGGTTGATAGCACAGACAAGACAGGTAATAGCTGATGCATTGTTGAGTTGCTTAGATATCAAATGAACCACAAAGATATTTATTCTCCTGAGAGTGTCTTGTCACAAGAGAGAGAGAGCGGAAGAGATAGTTGGCATTATCACGTATCCTCTCCAAGACTGGTTCTGTGAGCTTTGTTCGATTGCCACACATTTCCGCCCCAACAGGTTTTAATGTGTAGCTATAAATGGTTCTCATCTTTCAGCAGCACTGGGTGTTTGAAAGTGCAGATATAGATGACAGGTGCAGATTAACTAGAAATGCAAAGTAGGCCGATGTTGAGCGGAGATAAAACAGTAAGGGCTGTGGTCCATCTCTCTCATCTGTTTTAGAGTCGATTAAATATAGGAGTTGTAACAGCCTTCGGAACACTCACTAAGATAAGATCTACAAAGATTACACAGTAACATAGAATGGGAATGTGCAGGTTTGGATGTTATGTTTTGAAGTTCTGATCTGGATAAACTCATCTACACCTTTACAGGTGGGGTCGGGGCAACTGTAACAAAGGGACCCCGGATTGCTTACTGGAAAAGCTGTGTTGAAGATATTGTTTGAATCTGGCTGTGTTTACACAGGCAGCCCAATTCTGTTATCTTTTTCACTAATCAATCTTTTGAAGAATCAGATCAACTCCGAAAATGATCTGATGTGAAATGATCTGATGTGATTGGTCAAACTACTATTTAGTGGAAAGAATATAACAATTGGGCTGCCTGTCTAAACACAGCCCTTGTGATCTAGATGGGGCCATCGTGGTTTTGGTCAAAATCACTACATTTTGTGTACATCCAGTCACAACTTTTATAGATTGACAATGTTGTCAAAAAAGCCACACACTTTGATTACTGCTAACCTTAGCCACAACTATTTTTTCTTATCGATTTTAGGACAATACACTAATATACACTGAAAGCAGTGGAGGCTGGTGACTTTGAGGAGGTTGGTAGACCCACAAAGTGTGTTTCAATATTTTAACCTAAAGCATTTAATAAAGACATTTATAGCACAATGTTTTGGGGAAGGGGAATGAGAGGGCTACTTACACCGTGTTGGGAAGGGATCACAGCAGTCATTGAATGAGGGAATGTGACATGAGTTGAGGTGTTCAGAGGCGTGACCAATGCAGGACAGGATTTTACTGGGAAGACAAAAAAACGGAACACATACACTACACAGTTAGACAAAAGAGCTAAGAATGAGTTAATCTAAGCAAGGAATAAAATCTTTGATGTGTAATAATGTGATTGTGTATGTGAATGACTCTACATACAGTAATGAGAGAAAATTGATAGAGCTACTCATGGTGCTTGGAATGGAACATTCAATGTGCCAGTGGATTAGCGGGCACCTGAGACGTTGTGTGTTCAGTTCATGTCAGGAGAAAGCTCACAATGGTAGTGGAGTGGAGTAGTCATCACCTCTTACAACTTCTTAAGGCTAGGGGACACTATTTTCAGATCCTGATGAAAAGTGTGCCTAAAGTAAACTGCTGGCTACTCAGGCCCAGAAGCTAGGATACGCAAATAATTGGTAGATTTGGATCGAAAACACTCTAAAGTTTCTAAAACTGTTCAAAATATGTCTGTGAGTATAACAGCACTTATTTGGCAGGCGAAACCCCGAGGACAAACCATCCAGGATTTTTTTTCTTGAGGTCACTCTCTTTTCAATGGGTTTTCTATGTGGATCTAGATTTCTAAGGCACTTGCTTGCAGTTCCTATCGCTTCCACTAGATGTCAACAGTCTTTAGAAATTGGTTGATGTTTTTCCTTTGAGTAATGAAGAAGTATGGCTGTTCAGAACGAGCGTCGAGTCTAGTGTACTGTTGTGTTTGGGGCGCACGACCTGAAAGCTCGCTCCACTTTGTTTTCGTCCTGTATTGAACACATTTTATTCCGTCTTAAATTTGATTGATTATTTACGTTTAAAAATACCTAAAGTTGGATTAGGAAAGTTGTTTGAAATGTTTGGATCAAGTTTAAAGGTATTAGATACATATTAGATACTTTGTAGTCATGTTGCGCGAGTTGGAACCGGTGTATTTTCTGAATCAAACGTGCCAAATAACACATTTTGGACATTTTGGAGATATAACGACAGAATTTATCGAACAAAAGGACCGTTTGTGATGTTTAATGGACATATTGGAGTTCCAACAGAAGAAGATCTTCAAAGGTAAGGCATGAATTATATAGTTATTTCTGACTTTAGTGTCACGCCTGGCGGGTTGAAATCTGATTTTCATGTTTTGGTACACTGGGTGCTGTCCTCAGATAATAGCATGGTTTGCTTTCGCCGTAAAGCCTTTTTTGAAATCTGACACTGTGGCTGGATTAACCAGAAGTTCATCTTTAAACCGATGTATAACACTTGTATGATTCATGAATTATTATTATGAGTATTTCTGTTTTTGAATTTGGCGCGCTGCTATTTCACTGGGTGTTGTCAAATCAATCCCGTTAACAGGATTGGCACGCGAAGGGATCACTAAGAAGTTAATCAGGGAACATGAGGAGATTTAGCTGTAAATACAAATAGCAGATACATTCCATTACAGCTGCTCCATCGTACGAGTTTCTCTATGAAGTTAAACTCAGACATCTCAAAATTCATAAAGTCAAACACAGACTTGACACATCATTAGTAGCCCAAGAAACATTCCTGAATAAAGCCCTGATCATCCAAATACCTGACTATAACTGACAACTGCAAGCAGACTGGTGCCACCATAGGTCCCAGAGCGTTGGGGCAAGTTTTACCCCTTAGCACCTGGAGTTTTTCCTTATATGTTAACCTAACTCGGAAAACTCTGGACCCTATAAGGTATGACAGTGATTAATCAGTTGTAAAGGGCTTTTATATGGCCTATGATGGGACTAGTTTTTCCCTAATCAAGTCACATGGTTTTAAAAAACTCCTGAAAAAAACTCCTGGCCCTGGGGGGGATGAAAATTCCAGGTAATAATTTTGGATTAAAAACGTATAGGCAGCCTAGCCAGCCCAATTTTGAATATAATCTAAATTTGATCACATTCACATTTTCTCCTGACACACATAAATACATAATGTTACCAATTAGTTTACCCTGACCATAGGCTGTATGCAGCTGCTCTTATTAGTAGCCTACAGTTGATCAGACAGAGAAATTGTCTCGTTTTCATCACATACATCATGTCAGATTTCTTAAGTTCAGGTGTAGCCTAGGCTGCAGCAACATTTGTGCCATGAGTTTTTGCTTGAGTCTGTCCGTTGTGATTGTGTGATTCTGCGTCAACCTCTCTTTAATCTAACTTTTAATGGATGACGCGGTGGAAGCTATCAAATCATTCGGAATTGTTTTCGACATCCCAGAAAAGATGCTCAGAATGTAAAGCATCGTAACCTGCAATTACAGGCGGCCTGATAATAGGCTCCCTGTTGGTATTGAACGCTCTCACCTTTTCATCCTTCTTCATGAAACTGATCTCAGGCAGAGGTCGACCATCGCTTTTATTTCACACCTTTTCCGTGTACCCCAGAGAATGAAAGGGGTTCTTCAACAAAAAGTTCACAACATTTTCGGCAGCGTTGGCCAATCTACCATTCTGGCGAGAAAACTGCACACTCGCGCTGGTAGCTAAAGTTAGAAAGCTACTGAAGTTAGCAAGGGAATTTTAAATAAATTGCACTAACTGGACACAAAAATGTAGTTCTAAACTCCAAAAAACTATTTATAATATACCTCCTCCATCTCCTGTAATTTGAAAAAACGAAAATGAATTGAATAATGTCCCCAAAATGATCAACTATCACTCTTAATCTCTATCCAACAATGTCACCAAGCTTCTCAACACATAGAACCCTCATAATGCTCTGTGGCACAATCCTAATACAGCACACTAGGTTCATTCTCTGATCCTACATCTATGATTGGATGGACAACATGTCAGTTCATAATGCAAAAGCTTTGATTGGTTGGAGGACGTCCTCCAGACGTGGTCATAGTTACCATGTATGTCTATGGAAGGCGGTGAGGCCTACCAGCCTCCTAGGTTTTGTACTGAAGTCAATGTAGCCAGAGGAGGACAGAAGCTAGCTGTCCTCCGGCTATACCATGGTGCTAGCCCAGACAGTGCTGTTGAAGTTACTGTTGACCTTCATTGCAAAACAGTATATTTGAACCAATTATTTCGTGATATATGAATATATTTACTATAGTATTATCTAAAAATGATATTTTTTTTAAATGTTTCACTGAGGAGGATGGTCCTTCCCCTTCCTCCTCTGAGGAGCCTCCACTGACTGAAAGTAGAGAACAGGGTTGAATGAATTTATTAAGCTTATACAGGGATACTGTTAACAACTGTAAGTAGCAAGGGGATTGTTTTTTGCATATCAATTAACATTATATCATTTTGGGATATTGACTGATCTCACATATTATGGACTAATTAATGTTAGTCTTTATGATATGATAATTTCTTCAACATTGGTTAATGTAAGATCTAATTGGGTTCATTGATGATTGACATAAATTAACATGTTATGGACTAATTAATATTAGTCTATATCATGGATCATCAACTAGATTCAGCTGCCGGACAATTTTCTCTTGAGCGGATGGTCAGGGGGCCAGAAACATAATGTCACGTTCCTGACCTGTTTTCTCTTGTTTTGTATGTGTTTATTGGTCAGGGCGTGAGTTTTGGGTGGGCAGTCTATGTTTTCTGTTTCTATGTTGGTTTTGGGTTGCCTGGTATGGCTCTCAATCAGAGGCAGGTGTTTGACGTTTCCTCTGATTGAGAGTCATATTAAGGTAGGTTGTTCTCACTGTTTGTTTGTGGGTGGTTGTCTCCTGTGTCTGTATGTATGTTCGTGCCACACGGGACTGTAGCGTTGGTTTGTAGTCTGTACCTGTTTCGTGCGTTCTTCGTGTATTTGTAGTTCTCATGTTTTAGGTCAGTCTACGTCGTTTTGTTGTTTTGTATTTACCAAGTGTTTTTTCGTGTTCGTCTTCGTCTTTAAATAAATTCTATTATGTCATCATACCTCGCTGCACATTGGTCTTCCGATCCCTCTCTCCTCTCCTCGTCCGAGGAGGAGGAGGAATTAGAGTTCCGCTACACATAATGACAAATAATTAGTTGACTGCAAAATGACCGCAATAAATTGCCGCAAATTGACACCAAACAGATATAATATTTGAATTAAACAATAATTTAAGCCTTGTTTACATTTGTATACGATCACAATTAGCTCTATATTATGTTAGGGAATACTTTGAAACAGATTTCCAAAATAAAAATCCACTTGAGCTGATTCTCTGGTGTTTTTACAGTCTTTTATGTCCAACAATAGTTACAATTTTTTTTTTTATCAGAAAATTTAGGGGGCCCAACAAATCACTTGGCCCTCGGGCCACCAGTTGGGGAACCCTGGTCTATATCATAAGTATTTCAATGTGGGTTAATGTGAGCTGTAATGGGCTTAATTTAAGATTTGATGTGCATGGATTGATGTTGTATACCTCTACAGGGACATGGCAGATATGGAGCCTCTGATGATTCTCCTTCTGCTAGCAGGTAAAACACTTGGTGTGTGTGTTTTGTGTGTATGTGTGGGTAGTTATGTTTGTGTGTGTGTGTGTGTGTTTTGTGTGTGGGGGAGTGGTTGTGTGTGGGTGTGTTCCTCGGGTTAACCTGACAGGTTCCTCAGGGGTTGCACAGCCAACCTTTACCACTAGAGTTGGAAACAATAATGATGACTTTATTAGCCTACTTGGTGTTTCTTGTACAGCGTATAAGGGGGATGGATATATTGGACTGGAATGTATAGGCTTGTCTTACATTTTTATAAATTGTTTTCTAACAGGACTAGTAGGGAAGACATCAGCGACAAACACAACAGCAACGGGTAATGTACCTTCATATGAATCAACATTACAACTACTTCAACACAACCCATTGAATCAAACCCCAATTGGGAAACAGATTCAATGTTCATTGAGACCACACTAGATGCAGTCAAAATCACTGCCTCATAACATTTAGAATGACAATGTGCAGTTATCAACACAGCTACTGAACAATGCCACAAACAGATGCTACCAAGTGGTTAGGGTTAAACGTTGATAACCAAACCTCAGAAAAAACATGCCTTTATTCAATTCATCGTCACTTGCCGGTAGTGTGGTTTCAGTCTGAATATGACTATTCTGCCACCAGATACCAGCAGTACTTAAACACTTTGAGAAGATACTTGTCTTATCTTTGCATGCAATATCCCTGGTTTACTTTCTGTCTGACATTACAATAAATGTCCCTAATACCTTTACATTGACATGGTAGTTACATAGGCAGTATAATGTAGTTACATTATAGGTATTTGTAACTGGGAAACATGTTCATAAGCAGTAACTAGTGCTGCAAAGGGAGAGAATACTCCCAGTTTGTTTTCTAATTTACTAGTAATTTACCGGTAATTTTGGAAAGTTTCAGGAATTTTTTGAATTTTAATAAGCTGTCAGATATACAATAAATAATCAAATAAGATGTTTTTAATTTAGCAAAAAACACATGAATAAAGCTGTAAGTGCTGTTATTAACTATTAAGGTTTCAGAATGGAATGTTATTTATACAGTATTTGACAAAAGCTTACTGCTACTTTAGCATAAACAAATGACTCCAACACAACTTCAAACATATCAACCCTATGAGCAGATACCGACAGCTTCAAACGTGACAACGCCCAAACCAGGTACCAACACCAAACATCACATCACCAAAAGCAGACAACTTCAGTGTCTTTTCATTTGAAAACACAACCAGACACTAATGCTACTTCAGTGCCTCCAAAATGACAACGCCATAGCAAGATACCAATGCATTGGTTTCCAACGCAACCACATCAGCAGCGCTTAATTTATACATAGGGAGGTGCCGGAACAAGAAAGTGAGCTGAGAGGGGGGTGAACTGGAGGGCTCTGAATTACCGGAATGCATTAAAAAAACAAACATCTAAAATCCAAATACGTTACAATAAAGCATTGCATGCATTATCATTGCTTTTGTGTGCTGGCATAGAGCAAGCAGTAGAGTAGAAGCTCTTGCAGAAGTTGCACATATGGGAAAAAAGTTTAAGCTTAGGAACCAGCCTTTTATAAGCCTTGGCCTTTTATAAACACAATTCTTCATCATTTCTGATGACTGGAGACTTTAGAATCATCTTTTTGAATACCTCACAAATGATTGAAATGACAGGCAACTTTGACACTGACAAACTGAGAATTTGAGATCAATAAAAATGACCATGTTTTGAATCCGTCAATGGCCTAGGTGTGGGAAAACACATATTGTACAATACTAAGATCAAATTATAGTCCTCAAAAAACTTTCCAGTTTCACTGACTCACCAAATGATGTGCAGCTCACTCACTTGCGATGACCATTTGGCTGGTGAAACAAAAGCTTATCTCTCTTGTTTTACTTTTCTAAAACAATGTTCTTCTCGCTCAATAGGCCATTCGGAAGTCTGATTACATATTTGGTAGCCTATCGACAGATTAGTCTTCTCTTTTCAGCAGGAGCCATTTGCTTTCCAACCTGCATTTTCCCGCTATTGTATTTGAAATACTATGAATGGCCTGTTTTGGCTTCATGCTGTTCACTGACAGATTTACCACGTGTTCCCAACTTCAGCTAAATAAGCTAAATTATAGGTCTACTCCTTGTGTAGTATTCTGAGTAATTCATTTTCTTTCTGGACAGCAGTAATTCTATAACTATGGCAAATACATTTTTATTCATCAGGGGTGTTCAGCACTTTCAGCACCCTTCCAGCAGCTATGATTCTATGAGGAAATAAATGAAGTGCAATGCTGGACAGATGAGAGTTGCAGGCTCATGTCTATCAGAGCAAGGAGAGAGGTCATAGAAAGAGAGATCATTCTGGTTCTGTGAGAGATACGCTTCTCTCTCACCACAGCAATGGCCACGCATTGGTATAGGCTAGAATGTTGCGCAAACCATAAACCCGGGCCGGACCAAAACAAATAAATTCTTAGAATATCAGGAACATTTTAAAATTACTTTTTTTTTTAGAGGGTGGGATAATTACAGAGGAGGCAACTTGAATTAACTCTGAATGCTTTCATTATCATTTTTGCATTGCAAAGAGTGAAATTATTTTTCATGCCACAAGAGGTACTGGATCGTGGCAAACGGGTTCCGTAACTAAACAAAACAAAACTGAGAGGTGCCAGATCCTGTTCCAGCAGGCTCAAATGAACCACTGCACACCCTCACACCCAGATGCCAACACAGCTTCAGTGTCTTTAAATGTGACAACACAACAACCAATTAGCAACATCACTTTGGATCCATCATATGACTACCCTGACAACAGATATGAATACTACATTACCACCGAATGTTACTGTTTCCCCACAACCACACACCAATACAACTCCACAACCTACTAATATTACAACTACTTTGCAATCAGTCTTAAATACAACTTCAATTTCTCAAATGTGATAACAATTCCAACTAGAGGGCTGCATTCCCGCAGGATGCCTGCGGGTCCTGACAGAGATCATTGCATTGTGGTCAAACAGATTACTTTGGGATTAAAATATATTTTTGGGTCCAGCAGATTGTTTGCTTTGTATATGTTAACACTCTCCTAGTTGGGCGTGCAAGTTAAAGTGCGCCTAGTATGTGTGTTCTCATTGAAATAGAGTAGGCTGCCTACATGGATGGAGAATCACAGGGCAGTTATCTTTCCAAGGAAATGAACTCACATATGATTAGAGTGTAGTTTCCTACTGTGTCTGCAGATACATATCGATAATGAAAAGAAGCCGAGGGCGCTCAAACCAACTTGAGTCAAGGTTCAATCTTTTTTTTCATAATTGAAAAGGAGGATACTATGGCGAGCGAGCGTTGCACCTTTTCGTTTTCAAATAAGTATCGGTTACCCATTTATTTGTCTCTGCCTGTAAAATGTACTCCTAAAATGTAGGCTGTGTCCTACAGTATATGTAAAACGTAGCAAGTGTCGCTTTCATCGTTCTTGCTGCGTCAAGTTCAGTAGCCATACGTGCACGTGTGGTCTCAGTTAAACAGAGTAGGCTGTAGCATGGGCGGAGAAGCACAGGGCAGATATTTTTCAAAAGAAATATACTTCCTAAATATGATTAGGCTATAGTCTACTACATTGCCTAGAATTAGGCCTAAATATTGATGACCCGTATTTCTCAGTCTGAAAATCTATCTCAAGAGAATATGCAAGTCTCTCCAACTCTGCTCTCTTCAAACTACATCTAGCATATTGGCTGATATAGCCCATTAATACCGATAGCCTAATATAATGGACCACGTGAGAATCTTTGGTAATTTAACCCATTTCTTAAGTTATTTTTGCACATTTGATATTGCCAATAGGCAGGGGCACAACTTGGGTTTTTAGTGATGATGAGTGAGAAAGTTAAGGAGGCACTAATATTACCCCCCCCCCCCAAACAAATGCTAACCTCTCCTGTTATTCAAATGGTGAGAGGTTAGATTGTCCTGGGGGTATGATATTTGTGCGTCTGTAACTTTATCACTCATCATTATTCAAGATTCATTCAGGATTATTTGTAATCATGGTAGCACCCACATTAATGTAGAAGTGTTTAGAAACATATTCTATTTATTTACAATAAAAGTGACTCCAAAATGACACAATACATTATTTTCCATTAATTTCTATTGGGTCCAGAATTATCTGAAACACAACCATAACCCCCCACTTCGAATCTACTGTATTAATAATATGTTCCACTTTCTTCCTTTTTTCCTTGTCCGCCATCTTCTTCCTCATCAGCTACAAAACCTAGAGAAGCTAGGACTATTTGCAAGCTGCACTGCCGTCTCCCAGCAGTTCCCTCTCTTCATCTCTCCCGTGAAGCTTTTCTTTCACACAGTCTGTCGGCACGCTTTGTGGGGTCCACATGGTCCTAAATCTAGTCGGCAGACACCGCTAAACAGCCTATCCGACCGCTTGGAGGCATCCGCATAGTCCTAAAGCACACAAGGCATGTTTTTGTATTACAGTGCAATGATAGAACTGGGGGGTACAAAAATGCTATTTCGGAATGTGTGTGTGTGGGAGGGGGTCATGTCCCCCCCTGTCCCCAGTGAAAGATGCGCCCCTGCCTATAGGGCGCAACATTTCTGGGACCATGGCTGGCAAGTGAGCTGCATCACATATGCCTAAAATAATATTGGGGGACTGCAGTTTGGTTTGGGACCAGATCTTGTGGTAGCGGGTGGGAGTCGGGCTGAAAGAAAGCGGGTGCTGGTGGAGTGTGGTATGAAAACCTACCTGTGTGGGTGGTAGTGGGATGAAGAAATCAGTCCCGCACAGACGTCTACCTCCAACTACACATATCATTGCAATGACATCATATACTAATGCTACATCGACAATAAAAGCAACGCTTTCTCCACAACCAGGCAACAACTCTACTTCCACAACACCCGCCCCTCCACCACCAGAGGTTAAGTTGGAGTTCAAATTGGAGCAAAACTTCACTGCAGACTTGACTAATGCATCATCACCACATTTTCAAGCATTAGCAGGAAGTGTGGCTACAGTGGTAAGTTCTGTTTAATATTACATCCTTTTCAAGTCACGCCTTTACTTTCCCTCACCAACGGGCTTAAATGAGCAGTTATTACATCAATTTTTTTTTAAACTTAGAAAGGAATTATAACATTTATGTATCTATTGTAAAAAAACTAATGTAAACAATCATGTATAGCCTCAAAACATGGTTAAAACTATTATTTTGATAAATTAGATGGTCAGTCCTTGCATCCATAGCTCTGGTCTATGAACTTGAGCATGACAACATTTCTCCAGCCCCATCCCTCAGCTCCTTATTGAAACAGTGGCGGGAAGTCGCTTTGTTATTGTTTCAACTGCTGATTGGTCCTTTATGTCACTTTCAGTTAATTAAATTAAGTGAAATATTTCAAATTGTATTAATTCAATGAATAAAACGCGACTCTTTATTTGAAGGTACTACTTTCTGTGAACAAATATGTGAACGTATTCTATTTGATTTAGAAATAGTTTGAGGAAGCTATTTAATATTTTATCATGATAAGCAGTTAATAAGCAGACCTTCAAAGAAAGTCAATGATTTTAACTATGATTAGTTATGCCTTTTTTTAAATGTTATACTATTTATCTTCAGCTGTACCTTCTGATAGATGTTCAATGTTTTAGGATGTATTCATGACTAAATATGATATATAACACTTATATTTACAGCTGGACAGTGATTACAAACACACATATGTATCCAGTTTCAATCACACAGTGGTTCTTGGTTTCAGGTAGGTAGTTATTGACATTGGGACATTCTTGGGTTTCTTTTGTAGATTCACATTATATTCATCAATTAATTTAGAGGTTTATAAGTAATGTATTTAATTGTATATAATTCCAAAAATAATAACAATATGAACATGATTTGCTGATGGACTAATAAAAAAGGTTTTGTTTTGTTTTCCAGTAAAGGTTCGGTTGTGGTATATACTGTGCTAGTATTCAACAATAACACAGCTGCTCCAGCAACAACCACAGCTGCTCCATTAACAACCCCAGCTGCTCCAGCAACAACACCAGCTGCTCCAGCAACAACCACAGCTGCTCCAGCAACAACCACAGTTGCTCCAGCAACAACCACAGCTGCTCCAGCAACAACAACATATGCTCCCACAACAACCGGAGCTGCTCCCAAAACAACCACTTCTGCTCCCACAACAATCACAGCTACTCCAACAACAACCACAGCTGCTCTGACCACAGTTACAACTGGTTCTTCAACCACTACCACAACACCAGCCCCTCCACCACCAGAGGTTAAGTTGGAGTTCAAATTGGAGCAAAACTTCACAGCAGATTTGAGTAATGTTTCTTCACCAGCGTTCAAAGAATTAGCAAATACTGTGGTTGCAGCGGTAAATACTGTTTTACTTTCATTTTCAACCTTTCTAATATCATACTTTTACATTCCCTAATAAAAAAGGCTTAGTCTAGTCAATTCAGTAATCAAAATATCATGTTATTAAATCAGGGAATAAAATCTAAAGGTTTTCTGCTCAATGATTGCTTCGACAGAATTGAAATGATTGATTGATATATTGATTTAGAAGTAGTTTACAAGTAATGAAGAAAACATTTCAGAATGATAAGCAAACCTTGAAATTAGGGTTAGTGTGTGTTGTAAAGTATATTTCAATGTAAAACCATCGCAATGTCTCAGGACATTCATGTATAAAACATGATATATTCATATTCTTTTTACAGCTGGAAAATGTGTACAAAAGTCAATATGGATCCAGTTTCCTTCGCATAGAAGTTATAGGTTTCAGGTAAGAAGTAATTCTAAGCATTTTTGTCTGACATCGTGTTTGGGGTTCTAAAGAAGTAATTTGTTTAATTGTTCATAATTATCGTAGAATTTAAACATGAATCTGATCTGTTGATGAAATCATAATTTAATCGAATAATTGTGGTTGTTTTCCAGTCAAGGTTCAGTTGTGGTAATCACTAAGCTGGTATTTGCCGATATCAGCGTAGTCCCTGCGAACAGTGACGTGGCTGCCACGATGACAGTGGCAGTTTCAAGCAACAGCTCTAATTTCTCTCTCCCAGTGAACACAGCCTCTATTGTGGCAACAAGTAAGACTCACATATTATTTGCACTAGTTGTTCATCACAGATTTACTGTTACTAATTTGTTATAACATATCAGTTAATTATAACTTGCATATGCAAGTAATGGTTAATTCAAGACTGTGCAATTCTATTAAAATAAATCACAACGTAGGGGGTATGATACGGTCCCAAACAGGTGAAGTAGGTCATTTCCATTTAACTTCTACTTCCTCCCAATCCCGGATCCGGGAGCACCCCCATCAGTAAAAAAGCTGACTAGCATAGCCTAGCATAGCGTCACAAGTAAATACTAGCATCTAAATGTTATGCTGGTGAATGAGGACCCAAAAGCGACTTAACAGAAACAGAGTCTTTATTCCAGTCTTAAACAAAAACGATACTCCTGGATATTATCTTAGGTAAATACAAAACAGGAAAACTGAAATCCTCTCGTCAGTAGAGAGGAACGACTGGAGACGCGACCACAGACTGCAGGTCGCTTCGGGAAGGCACAGGCCGTAGCTGACATAGACACCTGCTCACACGCAGCATCTGAAGAAGGCAAAAACACGACAGGGCGGAACAAGGACACAGAACAGCAAACATCAAACAAGGATCCGACAAGGACAGAAGCGGAAAACAGAGGGAGAAATAGGGACTCTAATCAGAGGGCAAAATAGGGGACAGGTGTGAAAGAGTAAATGAGGTAGTTAGGAGAATGAGGAACAGCTGGGAGCAGGAACGGAACGATAGAGAGAGAGAGCGAGAGAGGGAGAGAGGGAGGGGGAGAGAGAGGGATAGAAAGAGGGAAAGAACCTAATAAGACCAGCAGAGGGAAACGAATAGAAGGGAAGCACAGGGACAAGACATGATAATCAATGACAAAACATGACACTAAATATCATTAAATCACAAGTCCAAGACACCAGATGAAAGATACACATCTTGTGAATCCAGCCATCATTTCTGATTTTTAAAATGTTTTACAGGGAAGACACAATATGTAAATCTATTAGCTAACCACGTTAGCAAAAGACACAACTTTTTTTACTCCACCATTTTTTTCCTGAATAGGTAGCTATCACAAATTCGACCAAATAAAGATATAAATAGCCACTAACCAAGAAACAACTTAATCAGATGACAGTCTGATAACATATTTATTGTATAGCATATGTTTTGTTAGAAAAATTTGCATATTTCAGGTATAAATCATAGTTTACCATTGCAGCCACCAACACAACTCTCACCAAAGCGACTAGAATAACTACAGAGAGCAACGTGAATTACCTAAATACTCATCATAAAACATTTCTGAAAAATACACAGCGTACAGCAACTGAAAGACAAACTCTTGTGAATCCAGCCAATATTTCTGATTTTTTAAGTGTTTTACAGCGAAAACACAATATAGCATTATATTAGCTTACTACAATAGCCAACCACACAACAGCATTGATTCAGGCCAACAATAGCGATAACGAATAAACCAGCAAAAGATATAAATTTTTTCACTAACCTTCTCAAACTTCTTCAGATGACAGTCCTATAACATCATATTACACAATACATATAGAGTTTGTTCGAAAATGTGCATATTTAGCGGCAGAAATCGTGGTTATACAATGAGAAAAGTAGCCAAACTGCCAACAATATGTCGGGAGAAATCTTGGGAGAGGCACCTAGTCTAATCAGTAACTAATCCTAAACTTGACTAAAAAATACAGGTTGGACAGCAAATGAAAGATACATTAGTTCTTAATGCAATCGCTGTGTTAGATTTTTAAAATTAACGTTACTACGACATACAGCGTGCGTTAAAGCGAGAACGCACTGAGATTAATGGCGGAATATGAATTTAAAATTTTTCAACAGAACAACGAATTAACATCATATATAGTTCTTACTATTTGATGAGCTTCCATCAGAATCTTGGGCAAGGTGTCCTTAGTCCAAAAGAATCATTGCTTGGTTGTAGATTGTCCTCTTCAACGTTCGATTTAGCAGTAAACATTAGCCATGAGGCAAAGACGTGTCCAACTCACTAAAACGCAGGACGATTAAATATCCGAAAATCGCAATATACCGATATAAACTGATATAACTCGGTTTAATATAACAACATTATGACACCTATATCAAATAAAAACAGAGCCGGATATATCTAAGGCCTATAACCGGAGCGTTCTAGAACGACATGCCAAGGTCCTTCCTGCGTCAGAGCGAAGTGAACAAAGGCCGGACCCCACGTTCCCAGGCCATTTATAACCTCTCAGTTCTGCCTAGCAACTCCATTTCAATTCTCACTATTCGCTGACACCCAGGGGAAGACGTATGCAGTGCATCTCAACCAATAGAAGACAGGCAGATTTATAAACAGATCTCAGAACAGCAAGCAGATTTCAGCATTCTCACATCCTCATAGGAAAATTGCTCTAAGTCCAGTTCTGTTTTACTCACAGATATAATTCAAACGGTTTTAGAAACTATAGAGTGTTTTCTATCCAATAGTAATAATAATATGCATATTGTACGAGCAAGAATTGAGTACGAGGCAGTTTAATTTGGGAACGAAATTATTACAAAGTGCAAACAGCACCCCCTATTGAGAAGAAGTTTTTAACTACGCAGCCTGGAGTTGATTATCTGTCTTTTATGTGTGCTACGTCACATAGAAAACAAAGTAACAAATGTGTTTGTAAAAAAAATGTGTTCTGAAGAGAAAACACATTACCTTCTTATTTTATGTTAAACTGAGTAACCCTACGTCCTCAACATTGTTGATGAAACGTCTGTAACTTTGTTGACTGGATTTTATGTCAGAATTTGTTTAGAGTTGTACACAATGTTTAGCCACTGTACAGTTAATAAACATTAGGTATAATTAAATCCTATATAACACCCTTTGATCAATCATAATAGAATACCTAGAAATCCATTTTATAATTACAGAGGTCATCGTACCAACACAACCCCCAGCAACCTCAACTCCAACCACAGCTGCTCTAACAACAACCACGGCTGCTTCCTCAACAACCACAGTTGCTCCAACAACAACCATAGCTGCTCCAACAACAACCACAGCAACTTCCACAACAACCACAGCTGTCCCCACAACAACATCAACAGCTGCACCCACAACAACCACAGTTGCTCTAACAACAACAACAGCTGCACCCACAACAACCACAGCTGCTGCTACGACAACAACCGCTCTCACAACAACCACAACTTCTCCAACAACAACAGCTTCTCCCACAACAACCACCACTGCTCTAACAACAACCACAGCTGCTCCAACAACAACGACAGCTACTTCCACAACAACCACAGCTGCTCCCACAACAACCACTGGTGCTCACACAACAACCACAGCTGCTCCCACAACAACCACAGCTGCTCCCACAACAACCACAGCTGCTTCCTCAACAACCAAAGTTGCTCCAACAACAACCACAGCTGCTCCAACAACAACCACAGCTACTTCCACAATAACCACAGCTGTCCCCGCAACAACCACAGCTGCTCCCACAACAACCAAATTTGCTCCCACAACAGCCACAGCTGCTCCCACAACAACCACCACTGCTCTAACAACAACCACAGCTGCTCCCACAACAACAACCACAGCTGCTCCCACAACAACAACCACAGCTGCTCCCACAACAACCACAGTTACTCCAACAACAACCACAGCTGCTCCAACAACAACGACAGCTACTTCCACAACAACCACAGCTGTTCCCACAACAGCCACAGCTGCTCCCACAATCACCACCACTGCTCTAACAACAACCAAAGCTGCTCTAACAACAACCACAGCTGCTCCCACAACAACCACAGCTGCTCCCACAACAACCACCACTGCTCCCACAACAACCACAGCTGCTCCCACTACAACAACAGCTGTCCCCACAACAACAACAGCTGCACCCACAACAACCACAGTTGCTCCCACAACAACCACAGCTGCTCCCACAACAACCACCACTGCTCCCACAACAGCCACAGCTGCTCCCACAACAACCACAGTTGCTCCAACAACAACCACAGCTGCTCCAACAACAACGATAGCTACTTCCACAACAACCACAGATGCTCCCACAACAACCACAGTTGCTCCCACAACAACAACAGCTGCACCCAAAACAACCACAGTTGCTCCCACAACAACCACAGCTGCTCCCACAACAACCACCACTGCTCCCACAACAGCCACAGCTGCTCCCACAACAACCACAGTTGCTCCAACAACAACCAAAGCTGCTCCAACAACAACGACAGCTACTTCCACAACAACCACAGGTGCTCCCACAACAACCACAGGTGCTCACACAACAACCACAGCTGCTCCCACAACAACCACAGCTGCTCCCACAACAACCACAGCTGCTCCCACAACAACCACAGCTGCTCTAACAACAACCACAGTTGCTCCAACAACAACGACAGCTACTTCCACAACAACCACAGCTGCTCCCACAACAACCACAGCTTATCCCACAACAACCACAGCTTATCCCACAACAACCACAGCTGCTTCCACAACAACCACCACTGCTCTAACAACAACAGCTGCTCCCACAACAAACGCAGCTGCTCCCACAACAACCACAGCTTCTCCCACAACAACCACAGCTGCTCCCACAACAACCACAGCTGCTCCAACAACAATGACAGCTACTTCCACAACAACCACAGCTGCTCCCACAACAACCACAGCTGCTCCCACAACAACCACCACTGCTGTAACAACAACCACAGCTGCTCTAACAACAACCACAGCTGCTCCAACAACAACGACAGCTACTTCCACAACAACCACAGCTGTCCCCACAACAACAACAGCTGCACCCACAACAACCACAGTTGCTCCCACAACAACGACAGCTGCTCCCACAACAACCACAGCTGCTCCCACAACAACCACAGCTGCTACCACAACAACCACAGTTGCTCCAACAACAACCACAGCTGCTCCAACAACAACGACAGCTACTTCTACAACAACCACAGCTGTTCCCACAACAACCACAGCTGCTCCCACAACAACCACATCTGCTCCAACAACAATGACAGCTACTTCCACAACAACCACAGCTGTTCCCACAACAACCACAGCTACTTCCACAACAACCACAATTGCACCCACAACAACCACATATGTTACAAAAACAACCACAGCTGCTCCCACAACAACCACAGCTGCTCCCACAACAACCACAGCTGCTTCCACAACAACCACCACTGCTCTAACAACACCAGCTGCTCCTCCAACAACCACAGCTGCTCCCACAACAACCACCACTGCTCTAACAACAACCACATCTGCTCCAACAGCAACGACAGCTACTTCCACAACAACAACAGCTGTCCCCACAACAACAACAGCTGCACCCACAACAAACACAGTTGCTCCCACAACAACGACAGCTGCTCCCACAACAACCACAGCTGCTCCCACAACAACCACAACAGCTACCACAACAACCACAGTTGCTCCAACAACAACTAGAGCTGCTCCAACAACAACGACAGCTACTTCCACAACAACCACCGCTGTTTCCACAACAACCACAGCTGCTCCCACAACAACCACAGCTGCTCCCACAACAACCACAGCTGCTCCCACAACAACCACCACTGCTCTAACAACAACCACCACTGCTCTAACAACAACCACATCTGCTCCAACAGCAACGACAGCTACTTCCACAACAACAACAGCTGTCCCCACAACAACAACAGCTGCACCCACAACAAACACAGTTGCTCCCACAACAATGACAGCTGCTCCCACAACAACCACAGCTGCTCCCACAACAACCACAACTGCTACCACAACAACCACAGTTGCTCCAACAACAACTAGAGCTGCTCCAACAACAACGACAGCTACTTCCACAACAACCACCGCTGTTTCCACAACAACCACAGCTGCTCCCACAACAACCACAGCTGCTCCCACAACAACCACAGCTGCTCCCACAACAACCACCACTGCTCTAACAACAACCACCACTGCTCTAACAACAACCACAGCTGCTCCAACAACAACGACAGCTACTTCCACAACAACAACAGCTGTCCCCACGACAACAACAGCTGCACCCACAACAACCACAGTTGCTCCCACAACAACCACAGCTGCTCCCACAACAACCACCACTGCTCCCACAACAACCACAGCTGCTCCCACAACAACAACAGCTGTCCTCACAACAACAACAGCTGCACCCACAACAACCACAGTTGCTCCCACAACAACCACAGCTGCTCCCACAACAACCACCACTGCTGCCACAACAGCCACAGCTGCTCCCACAACAACCACAGTTGCTCCAACAACAACCACAGTTGCTCCAACAACAACGACAGGTACTTCCACAACAACCACAGGTGCTCCCACAACAACCACAGCTGCTCCCAAAACAACCACAGCTGCTCCCACAACAACCACAGCTGCTCCCACAACAACCACCACTGCTCTAACAACAACCACAGTTGCTCCAACAACAACGACAGCTACTTCCACAACAACCACAGCTGCTCCCACAACAACCACAGCTGCTCCCACAACAACCACAGCTGCTTCCACAACAACCACCACTGCTCTAACAACACCAGCTGCTCCCACAACAACCACAGCTGCTCCCACAACGACCACAGCTGCTCCCACAACAACCACATCTGCTCCCACAACAACCACCACTGCTCTAACAACAACGACAGCTACTTCCACAACAACAACAGCTGTCCCCACAACAACAACAGCTGCACCCACAACAACCACAGTTGCTCCCACAACAACCACAGCTGCTCCCACAACAACCACAGCTGCTCCCACAACAACCACAGCTGCTCCAACAACAACGACAGCTACTTCAACAACAACAACAGCTGTCCCCACGACAACAACAGCTGCACCCACAACAACCACAGTTGCTCCCACAACAACAACAGCTGCTCCCACAACAACCACAGTTGCACCAACAACAACCCCAGATGTTACAAAAACAACCACAGCTGCTCCCACAACAACCACAGCTGCTCCCACAACAACCACATCTGCTCCCACAACAACCACAGCTGCTCCAACAACAACGACAGCTACTTCCACAACAACCACAGCTGCTCCCCTAACAACCACAGCTGCTCCCACAATCACAGCTGCTCCAACAACAACGACAGCTACTTCCACAACAACCACAGCTGCTCCCTCAACAACCACAGTTGCTCCAACAACATCCACAGCTGCTCCAACAACAACGACAGCTACTTCCACAACAACAACAGCTGTCCCAACAACAACAACAGCTGTCCCCACAACAACAACAGCTGTCCCCACAACAACAACAGCTGCACCCACAACAACAACAGCTGCACCCACAACAACAACAGCTGCTCCCACAACAACCACAGTTGCACCCACAACAACCCCAGACGTTCCAAAAACAACCACAGCTGCTCCCACAACAACCACAGCTGCTCTCACAACAATCACAGGTTCCCTCATAACAACCACAGTTGCTCCAATAACAACCACAGCTGCTCCAACAACAACGACAGCTACTTCCACAACAACAACTGTCCCCACAACAACAACAGCTGTCCCCACAACAACAACAGCTGCACCCACAACAACCACAGTTGCTCCCACAACAACCACAGTTGCTCCCACAACAACCACAGTTGCTCCCACAACAACCACAGCTGCTCCCACAACAACCACAGCTGCTCCCACAACAACCACAGTTGCTCCAACAACAACCACAGCTGCTCCAACAACAACGACAGCTACTTCCACAACAACCACAGCTGTTCCCACAACAACCACAGCTGGTCCCACAACAACAACAGCTGCTCCCACAACAACCACAGCTGCTCCCACAACAACCACAGTTGCTCCCACAACAACAACAGCTGCTCCCACAACAACCACAGTTGCACCCACAACAACCCCAGATGTTACAAAAACAACCACAGCTGCTCCCACAACAACCACAGCTGCTCCAACAACAACGACAGCTACTTCCACAACAACCACAGCTGCTCCCACAACAACCACAGCTGCTCCCACAACCACAGCTGCTCCATCAACAACGACAGCTACTTCCACAACAACCACAGCTGCTCCTTCAACAACCACAGGTGCTCCAACAACAACCACAGCTGCTCCAACAACAACGACAGCTAGTTCCACAACAACAACAGCTGTCCCAACAACAACAACAGCTGTCCCCACAACAACAACAGCTGCACCCACAACAACAACAGCTGCTCCCACAACAACCACAGTTGCACCCACAACAACCCCAGACGTTCCAAAAACAACCACAGCTGCTCCCACAACAACCACAGCTGCTCTCACAACAATCACAGGTTCCCTCATAACAACCACAGCTGCTGCTACGACAACAACAGCCGCTCTCACAACAACCACAGCTGCTCCAACAACAACCACAGCTGCTCCCACAACAACCACAGCTGCTCCCACAACAACCACAGCTGCTCCAACAACAACGACAGCTACTTCCACAACAACCACAGCTGCTTCCACAACAACCACAGCTGCTCCCACAACAACCACAGCTGCTCCCACAACAACCACAGCTGCTCCCACAACAACCACAGCTGCACCCACAACAACCACAGTTGCTCCCACAACAACCACCACATCTGCTCCCACAACAACCACCACTGCTCCCACAACAACCACAGCTGCTCCCACAACAACAACAGCTGTCCCCACAACAACAACAGCTGCACCCACAACAACAACAGCTGCACCCACAACAACCACAGTTGCTCCCACAACAACCACAGCTGCTCCCACAACAACCACAGTTGCTCCAACAACAACCACAGCTGCTCCAACAACAACGACAGCTGCTCCCACAACAACGACAGCTGCTCCCACAACAACCACAGCTGCTCCCACAACAACCACCACTGCTCTAACAACAACCACAGCTGCTCCCACAACAACCACAGCTGCTCCCACAACAACCACAGTTGCTCCAACAACAACCACAGCTGCTCCAACAACAACGACAGCTACTTCCACAACAACAACAGCTGTCCCCACAACAACAACAGCTGCACCCACAACAACCACAGTTGCTCCCACAACAACCACAGCTGCTCCCACAACAACCACAGTTTCTCCAACAACAACCACAGCTGCTCCCACAACAACCACAGCTGCTCCCACAACAACCACAGTTGCTCCAATAACAACCACAGCTGCTCCAACAACAACGACAGCTACTTCCACAACAACAACAACTGTCCCCACAACAACAACAGCTGCACCCACAACAACCACAGTTGCTCCCACAACAACCACAGCTGCTCCCACAACAACCACAGCTGCTCCCACAACAACCACAGCTGCTCCCACAACAACCACAGCTGCTCCCACAACAACCACCACTGCTCCCACAACAACCACAGCTGCTCCAACAACAACCACCACTGCTCCAACAACAACCACAGTTGCTCCAACAACAACCACAGCTGCTCCAACAACAACGACAGCTACTTCCACAACAACCACAGCTGCTCCCACAACAACCACAGCTGCTCCCACAACAACCACCATTGCTCCAACAACAACCACAGTTGCTCCAACAACAATCACAGCTGTTCTCACAACAACCACCACTGATCTAACAACAACCACAGTTGCTCCCACAACAACCACAGCTGCTCCCACAACAACCACAGCTGCTCCCACAACAACAACAACTACAGCTGCTCCCACAACAACCACAGCTGCTCCAACAACAACCACAGCTGCTCCAACAACAACCACAGCTGCTCCAACAACAACCACAGCTACTTCCACAACAACCACAGCTGTTCCCACAACAACCACAGCTGCTCCAACAACAACCACAGCTGTTCCCACAACAAACACAGCTGCTCCCACAACAACAACGACTGCTCTAACAACCACAGTTGCTCCAACAACAACCACAGTTGCTCCAACAACAACCACAGCTGCTCCAACAACAACGACAGCTACTTCCACAACAATCACAGCTGCTCCCACAACAACCACAGCTGCTCCCACAACAACCACAGCTGCTCCCACAACAACCACAGCTGCTCCCACAACAATCACCACTGCTCTAACAACAACCACAGCTGCTCCAACAACAACCACCATTGCTCCAACAACAACCACAGTTGCTCCAACAACAATCACAGCTGTTCCCACAACAACCACCACTGATCTAACAACAACCACAGCTGCTCCCACAACAACCACAGTTGATCCCACAACAACCACAGCTGCTCCAACAACAACGGCAGCTACTTCCACAACAACAACTGTCCCCTCAACAACCACAGTTGCTCCCACAACAACCGCAGCTGCTCCCACAACAACCACCACTGCTCCCACAACAACCACAGCTGCTCTCACAACAACCACCACTGCTCCAACAACAACCACAATTGCTCCAACAACAACCACAGCTGCTCCAACAACAACGACAGCTACTTCCACAACAACCACAGCTGCTCCCACAACAACCACAGCTGCTCCCACAACAACCGCAGCTGCTCCCACAACAACAACAGCTGCTCCCACAACAACAACAACCACAGCTGCTCCCACAACAACCACAGCTGCTCCAACAACAACCACAGCTGCTCCAACAACAACCACAGCTACTTCCACAACAACCACAGCTGCTCCCACAACAACCACAGTTGCTCCAACAACAACCACAGTTGCTCCAACAACAACCACAGCTGCTCCAACAACAACGACAGCTACTTCCACAACAACCACAGGTCTTCCCACAACAACCACAGGTCTTCCCACAACAACCACAGCTGCTCCCACAACAACCACAGCTGCTCCCACAACAACCACAGCTGCTCCCACAGCAACCACCACTGCTCTAACAACAACCACCGTTGCTCCAACAACAACGACAGCTACTTCCACAACAACCACAGCTGCTCCCACAACAACCACAGCTGCTCTCACAACAACCACCACTGCTCCAACAACAACCACCACTGCTCCAACAACAACCACAGCTGCTCCAACAACAACGACAGCTACTTCCACAACAACCACAGCTGCTCCCACAACAACCACAGCTGCTCCCACAACAACAACAACTACAGCTGCTCCCACAACAACCACAGCTGCTCCAACAACAACCACAGCTGCTCCAACAACAACCACAGCTACTTCCACAACAACCACAGCTGTTCCCACAACAACCACAGCTGCTCCCACAACAACCACAGCTGTTCCCACAACAAACACAGCTGCTCCCACAACAACAACGACTGCTCTAACAACCACAGTTGCTCCAACAACAACCACAGCTGCTCCAACAACAACGACAGCTACTTCCACAACAATCACAGCTGCTCCCGCAACAACCACAGCTGCTCCCACAACAACCACAGTTGCTCCCACAACAACCACAGCTGCTCCCACAACAACCACAGCTGCTCCCACAACAATCACCACTGCTCTAACAACAACCACCATTGCTCCAACAACAACCACAGTTGCTCCAACAACAATCACAGCTGTTCCCACAACAACCACCACTGATCTAACAACAACCACAGTTGCTCCCACAACAACCACAGCTGTTCCCAAAACAACCACAACTGCTCCCACAACAACCACAGCTATACCCACAACAAACACAGCTGCTCCCACAACAACAACGACTGCTCTAACAACCACAGTTGCTCCAACAACAACCACAGCTGCTCCAACAACAACGACAGCTTCTGCCACAACAACAACAGCTGTCCCCACAATAACAACAGCTGCACCCACAACAGACACAGTTGCACCCACAACAACCACAGCTGCTCCCACAACAACCACAGTTTCTCCAACAACAATCACAGCTGCTCCAACAACAATGACAGCTACTTCCACAACAACCACAGCTGCTCCCACAACAACCACAGCTGCTCCCACAACAACCACAGCTTCTCCCACAACCACCACTGCTCCAACAACAACAACAGCTACTTCCACAACAACCACAGCTGCTCCCACAACAACCACAGCTGCTCTCACAACAACCACCACTGATCTAACAACAACCACAGCTGCTCCCACAACAACCACAGCTGCTCCCACAACAACCACAGCTGCTCCAACAACAATGACAGCTACTTCCACAACAACCACAGCTGCTCCCACAACAACAACCACCACTGCTCCAACAACAACCACAGTTGCTCCAACAACAACCACAGCTGCTCCAACAACAACTACAGCTACTTCCACAACAACCACAGCTGCTCCCACAACAACCACAGCTGCTCCCACAACAACCACCATTGCTCCCAAAACAACCACAGTTGCTCCAACAACAATCACAGCTGTTCCCACAACAACCACCACTGATCTAACAACAACCACAGTTGCTCCCACAACAACCACAGCTGCTCCCACAACAACCACAGCTGCTCCCACAACAACAACAACTACAGCTGCTCCCACAACAACCACAGTTGCTCCAACAACAACCACAGCTGCTCCAACAACAACCACAGCTACTTCCACAACAACCACAGCTGTTCCCACAACAACCACAGCTGCTCCCACAACAACCACAGCTGTTCCCACAACAAACACAGCTGCTCCCACAACAACCACCACTGATCTAACAACAACCACAGTTGCTCCCACAACAACCACAGCTGCTCCCACAACAACCACAGCTGCTCCCACAACAACCACAGCTGCTCCCACAACAACAACAACTACAGCTGTTCCCACAACAAACACAGCTGCTCCCACAACAACCACCACTGCTCTAACAACCACAGCTGCTCCAACAACAACCACAGCTACTTCCACAACAATCACAGCTGCTCCCACAACAACCACAGCTGCTCCCACAACAATCACAGCTGCTCCCACAACAACCACAGCTGTTCCCACAACAATCACCACTGCTCTAACAACAACCACAGCTGCTCCAACAACAACGACAGCTTCTGCCACAACAACAACAGCTGTCCCCACAATAACAACAGCTGCACCCACAACAGACACAGTTGCACTCACAACAACCACAGCTGCTCCCACAACAACCACAGTTTCTCCAACAACAATCACAGCTGCTCCAACCACAATGACAGCTACTTCCACAACAACCACAGCTGCTCCCACAACAACCACAGCTGCTCCCACAACCACCACTGCTCCAACAACAACCACCGTTGCTCCAACAACAACGACAGCTACTTCCACAACAACCACAGCTGCTCCCACAACAACCACAGCTGCTCTCACAACAACCACCACTGATCTAACAACAACCACAGCTGCTCCCACAACAACAACAGCTGCTCCCAAACACGCAATGACGCTACTTCCACAACAACCACAGCTGCTCCCACAACAACCACATGCTGCTCACAACAAACACAGTGCTCCACAACAACGCAGATACATCCACAAAAACCACAGCAGTCCTCCAACAACAACTTCAACGGGGCTACAACAACCACAGACACTCAAACAACAACCAAAACTTCTCCAACATCAACCACAGCTTCTCCAACAACAACCACAGATGCTCCAATAACAACCACAGCTGGTCCCACAACAACAACCACCACTGCTCCAACAACAACCACAGTTGCTCCAACAACAACACAGCTGCTCCAACAACAACTACAGTACTTCCACAACAACCACAGCTGCTCCCACAACAACCACAGCTGCTCCCACAACAAACACCATTGCTCCCAAAACAACACAGTTGCTCCAACAACAATCACAGCTGTTCCACAACAACCAACACTGATCTAAAACAAAACCACAGTTGCTCCACCACAACCACAGCTGCTCCCACAACAACCACAGCTGCTCCACAAACAACAACAACTACAGCTGCTCCCACAACAACCACAGTTGCTCCAACAACAACCACAGCTGCTCCACAACAACCACAGCTACTTCCACAACAACCACAGCTGTTCCACAACAACCACAGCTGCTCCCACAACAACCACAGCTGTTCCCACAAACAAACACAGCTGCTCCACAACAACCACACTGATCTAACAACAACCCACAGTTGCTCCCCCAACAAACCACAGCTCTCCACAACAACCACAGCTGCTCCACAAACAACCACAGCTGCTCACAACAACAACAACTACAGCTGTTCCCACACAAACACAGTGCTCCCACAACAACCACACTGCTCTAACACACAGCTGCTCCAACAACAACCACAGTACTTCCACAACAATACAGCTGCTCCCACAACAACCACAGCTGCTCCCACAACAATCAACAGCTGCTCCCACAACAACCACAGCTGTTCCCACAACAATCACCACTGCTCTAACAACAAACACAGCTGCTCCAACAACAACGACAGTTCTGCCACAACAACAACAGCTGTCCCCACAATAACAACAGCTGCACCCACAACAGACACAGTTGCACTCACAACAACCACAGCTGCTCCCACAACAACCACAGTTTCTCCAACAACAATCACAGCGCTCCAACCACAATGACAGCTACTTCCACACAACCACAGCTGCTCCCACAACACAACCACAGCTGCTCCACAACCACCACTGCTCCAACAACAACCACCGTTGCTCCAACAACAACGACAGCTACTCCACAACAACCACAGCTGCTCCACAACAACCACAGCTGCTCTCACAACAACCACACTGATCTAACAACAACCACAGCTGCTCCCACAACAACCACAGCTGCTCCAACAACAACCACAGCTGCTCCAACAACAATGACAGCTACTTCCACAACAACCACAGCTGCTCCCACAACAACCACAGCTGCTCCCACAACAAACACAGCTGCTCCCACAACAACCGCAGATACATCCACAACAACCACAGCAGCTCCAACAACAACTTCAATCGGGGCTACAACAACCACAGACACTCAAACAACAACCAAAACTTCTCCAACATCAACCACAGCTTCTCCAACAACAACCACAGATGCTCCAATAACAACCACAGTTGGTCCCACAACAACCACAGCTGCTCCCACAACAACAACATAATCTCCCACAACAACCACAGCTGTTCCAACAACAACCACAGCTGCTCCAACAACAATCACAGCTAATCCCACAACTACAACGGCTACTTACACAACATCCTCAGGTGTTCCCACAGCAACCACAGCTGCTCCGACAACAACCCCAGACGTTCCAACAACAAACACAGTTGCTCCGACAACAACCACAGCTGTTCCGACAACAACCACAGCTTCCCTAATAACAACCACAGCTGCTGCTACGACAACAACAGCTGCGGCAAAAACAACCATAACTGCTCAAACAACAACCACAGCTGCTCCCACAACAACCACAGCTGCTCCCACAACAATCACCACTGCTCTAACAACAACCACCATTGCTCCAACAACAACCACAGTTGCTCCAACAACAATCACAGCTGTTCCCACAACAACCACCACTGATCTAACAACAACCACAGTTGCTCCCACAACAACCACAGCTGTTCCCAAAACAACCACAGCTGCTCCCACAACAACCACAGCTGTACCCACAACAAACACAGCTGCTCCCACAACAACAACGACTGCTCTAACAACCACAGTTGCTCCAACAACAACCACAGCTGCTCCAACAACAACGACAGCTTCTGCCACAACAACAACAGCTGTCCCCACAATAACAACAGCTGCACCCACACAGACACAGTTGCACCCACAACAACCACAGCTGCTCCCACAACAACCACAGTTTCTCCAACAACAATCACAGCTGCTCCAACAACAATGACAGCTACTTCCACAACAACCACAGCTGCTCCACAACAACCACAGCTGCTCCACAACAACCACAGCTTCTCCCACAACCACCACTGCTCCAACAACAACAACAGCTACTTCCACAACAACCACAGCTGCTCCCACAACAACCACAGCTGCTCTCACACAACCACCACTGATCTAACAACAACCACAGCTGCTCCCACAACAACCACAGCTGCTCCCACAACAACCACAGCTGCTCCAACAACAATGACAGCTACTTCCACAACAACCACAGCTGCTCCCACAACAACAACCACACTGCTCCAACAACAACCACAGTTGCTCCAACAACAACCACAGCTGCTCCAACAACAACTACAGCTACTTCACAACAACCACAGCTGCTCCACAACAACCACAGCTGCTCCCACAACAACCACCATTGCTCCCAAAACAACCACAGTTGCTCCAACAACAATCACAGCTGTTCCCACAACAACCACCACTGATCTAACAACAACCACAGTTGCTCCCACAACAACCACAGCTGCTCCCACAACAACCACAGCTGCTCCCACAACAACAACAACTACAGCTGCTCCCACAACAACCACAGTTGCTCCAACAACAACCACAGCTGCTCCAACAACAACCACAGCTACTTCCACACAACCACAGCTGTTCCACAACAACCACAGCTGCTCCCACAACAACCACAGCTGTTCCCACACAACACAAGCTGCTCCCACAACAACCACCACTGATCTAACAACAACCACAGTTGCTCCCACAACAACCACAGCTGCTCACAACAACACAGTGCTCCACAACAACCACAGCTGCTCCCACAACAACAACAACTACAGCTGTTCCCACAACAAACACAGCTGCTCCCACAACAACCACCACTGCTCTAACAACCACAGCTGCTCACAACAACAACCACAGCTACTTCCACAACAATCACAGCTGCTCCCACAACACCACAGCTGCTCCCACAACAAGCACAGCTGCTCCCACAACAACCACAGCTGTTCCCACAACAATCACCACGCTCTAACAACAACCACAGCTGCTCCAACAACAACGACAGCTTCTGCCACAACAACAACAGCTGTCCCCACAATAACAACAGCTGCACCCACAACAGACACACGTTGCACTCACAACAACCACAGCTGCTCCCACAACAACCACAGTTTCTCCAACAACAATCACAGCTGCTCCAACCACAATGACAGCTACTTCCACAACAACCACAGCTGCTCCCACAACAACCACAGCTGCTCCCACAACCACCACTGCCCAACAACAACCACCGTTGCTCCAACAACAACGACAGCTACTTCCACAACAACCACAGCTGCTCCCACAAACCAAAGCTGCTCTCACAACAACCACCACTGATCTAACAACAACCACAGCTGCTCCCACAACAACAACAGCTGCTCCCACAACAACCACAGCTGCTCCAACAACAATGACAGCTACTTCCACAACAACCACAGCTGCTCCCACAACAACCACAGCTGCTCCCACAACAAAAACACAGCTGCTCCCACAACAACCGCAGATACATCCACAACAACCACAGCAGCTCCAACAACAACTTCAATCGGGGCTACAACAACCACAGACACTCAAACAACAACCAAAACTTCTCCAACATCAACCCAGCTTCTCCAACAACAACACAAGTGCTCCAATAACAAACCACAGTTGGTCCCACAACAACCACAGCTGCTCCCACAACAACAACATAATCTCCCACAACAACCACAGCTGTTCCAACAACAACCACAGCTGCTCCAACAACAATCACAGCTAATCCCACAACTACAACGGCTACTTACACAACATCCTCAGGTGTTACCACAGCTGCTCCGACAACAACCCCAGACGTTCCAACAACAAACACAGTTGCTCCGACAACCACAGCTGTTCCGACAACAACCACAGCTTCCCTAATAACAACCACAGCTGCTGCTACGACAACAACAGCTGCGGCAAAAACAACCATAACTGCTCAAACAACAACCACAGCTGCTCCCATAACAACTGCAGCTGCTCTCACAACAAACACAGCTTCTCCCATAACAAACACAGCGGATCCAACAACAACCCCAGATGTTCCAACAACAACCAAAGCTGCTCCCACAACAACCACAGCTGCTCCAACAACAACTACAATAGGGGCTACAACAACCACAGATACTCCAACAACAACCACATCTGCTCCCACAACAACCACATCTGCTCCAAAAACAACCACAGCCGCTCCCACAACAACCACAGAATCTCCCACAACAACCACAGTCACTACTTCAAAAACCACAGAATCTCCGTAGCAACCACAGCTGCTCTTAAAACAACCACAGCTGCTCCCACCACAACCACATCTGCTCCAACAACAACCACAGCTACTTCCACAACAACCACAGCTGTTCCCACAACAACCACAGCTGCTCCCACAACAACCACAGCTGTTCCCACAACAACCACAGCTGCTCCCACAACAACCACCACTGCTCTAACAACAACCACAGTTGCTCCAACAACAACCACAGCTGCTCCAACAACAACGACAGCTACTTCCACAACAACCACAGCTGCTCCAACAACAACCACATCTGCTCCCACAACAACCACATCTGCTCCCACAACAACCACAGCCGCTCCCACAACAACCACAGAATCTCCCACAACAACCACAGTCGCTACTTCAAAAACCACAGAATCTCCGTAGCAACCACAGCTGCTCTCAAAACAACCAGAGCTGCTACCACCACAACCACATCTGCTCCAACCACAACCACAGCTGCTCCCACCACAACCACAGCTGTTCCAACAACAACCACAACTGCTCCAACAACAACCACAGCTGCTCCCACCACAACCACATCTGCTCCAACCACAACCACAGCTGCTCCCACCACAACCACAGCTGCTCCCACCACAACCACAGCTGTTCCAACAACAACCACAACTGCTCCAACAACAACCACAGCTGCTCCCACAACAAACCACAGCTACATCCACAACAACCACAGCTGCTCGCACAACAACCACATCCTTCCCCACAACACCCACATCTGCTCCCACAACAACCACAGCAGCTCCAACGACAACTACAATTGGGGCTACAACAACCATGGACACTCCAACGACAACCACAACTGCCCCCACATCAACCAAAGCTTCTCCAACAACAATCACAGCTGGTCCAACAACAACCACAACAGCTCCAACGACAACTACAATTGGGGCTACAACAACCACAGACACTTCAACAACAACCATAACCACTCCCACATCAACCACAGCTTCTCCAACAACAACCACAGATGCTCCAACAACAACAACAGTTGGTCCCAAAACAACCACAGCTGCTCTCACAACAACCACAGCTGATCTCACAACAACCACAGCTTCTCCAAAAACAACCAAAGCTGCTCCCACAGCAACCACAGCTTCTCCAACAACAACCACAGCTGCTCCCACAACAACCACAGCTGCTCTCACAACAACCACAGCTGCTCCCACAACAACCACAGAATCTCCCACAACAACCACAGTCGCTACTTCAAAAACCACAGCTGCTCCCACATCAACCACAGCTTCTCCAACAACAACCACAGCTGCTCCCACAACAACAACAGCTGCTCTCACAACAACCACAGCTGCTCCCACAACACCCACATAATCTCCCACAACAACCACAGTCGCTACTTCAAAAACCACAGCTGCTCCCACAACAACCACCTCTGCTCCAACAACAACCACCTCTGCTCCAACAACAACCACAGCTGCTCCCACAGCAACCACAGCTGCTATCACAACAACCACAGCTGCTCTCACAACAACCACAGCTGCTCCCACCACGACCACAGCTTCTCCCACAACAACCACAGAATCTCCCACAACAACCACAGTCGCTACTTCAAAAACCACAGCTGCTCCCACAGCAACCACAGCTGTTCCCACAACAACCACAGCTGTTCCCACAACAACCACAGCTACTCCCATAGCAACCACAGCTACTCCCACAGCTACTCCCACAGCAACCACAGAATCTCCCACAACAACCACAGATTCTCCCACAACAACCATTGCTGCTCCAACAACAACCACAGTTGCTCCCACAGCAACCACAGCTGCTCCCACCACGACCACAGCTTCTCCCACAACAACCACAGTCGCTACTTCAAAAACCTCAGCTGCTCTCACAACAACCGCAGCTGCTCCAACAACAACAACCACAGTTGCTCCCACAACAACAACAGCTGCTCTCACAACAACCAAAGCTGTTCCCACAACAACCACAGCTACTCCCACAACAACCACAAAATCTCCCTCAACAACCACAGCCATCCCCACAACACCCACAGCTGCTCCCACACCACCACAGCAGCTCCAACCACAACTAAAAATGCGGCTACAACAACCACAGACTCTCCAAAAACAACCACAGCTGCTCACACAACAACCACAGCTGCTCACACAACAACCACAGTTGCTCTACCAACAACCACAGCTGCTCCCACAACAACAACAGCAGCTCCAACGACAACTACAATTTTGGCTACAACATCCACAGATACTCCAACGACAACCACAACTGCTCCCACTTCAAGCACAGCTTCTCCAAAAACAATCACAGCTGCTCCAACAACAACCACAGCAGCTCCAACAACAACTACAATTGGGGCAACAACAACCACAACTGCTCCCACATCAACCATCGCTTCTTCAACAACAACCACAGCTTCTCCAACAACAACCACAGCTGCTCCAACAACAACCACAGTTGTACCCACAACAACAACATCTGCTCTCACAACAACCACAGTTGTTCCCACAATAACCACAGCTGCTACCACAACAAGCACAGAATCTCCCACAACAACCACAGTCGCTACTTCAAAAACCACAGCTGCTCCCACAGCAACCACAGCTACTCCCACAGCAACCACAGCTGCTCCCACCACAACCACAGCTGTTCCAACAACAACCAAAACTGCTCCAACAACAACCACAGCTGCTCCCACACCATCACAGATAAATCCACAACAACCACAGCCATCCCCTCAACACCAACAGCTGCTCCCACAACAACCACAGATACATCCACAACAACCACAGCCATCCCCTCAACACTCACAGCTGTTCCCACAAAACCACAGCAGCTCCAACGATACCTACAATTGGGGCTACAACAACCACAGACACTCCAATGACAACCACAACTGCTCCCACATCAACCACAACTTCTCCAACAACAACCACAGCTGCTCCCACAGCAACCACAGCTGCTCCCCCAACAACTGCAGAATCTCCCACAGCAACCACAGTCGCTACGTCAAAAACCACAGCTGCACCCACAGCAACCACAGCTTCTCCAACAACAACCACAGCTGCTCCCACTACAACCACAGCTGCTGTCACAACAACCCCATCTGCTCCAACAACAACCACAGCTGTTCCCACAACAACCACAGCTGCTCCCACAACAACCACAGAATCTCCCACAACCACCACAGTCGCTACTTCAAAAACCACAGCTGCTCCCACAGCAACCACAGCTGTTCCCACATCAACCACAGCTGCTCCCACAACAACCACAGAATCTCCCACAACAACCACAGATTCTCCCACAACAACCATTGCTGCTCCAACAACAACCACAGTTGCTCCCACAGCAACCACAGCTACTCTAACAACAACCACAGCTGCTCTGACCACAGTTACAACTGGTTCTTCAACCACTACCAAAACACCGACCCCTCCACCACCAGAGGTTAAGTTGGAGTTCAAATTTGAGCAAAACTTCACAGCAGAGTTGAATAATGCATCTTCAGCAGAGTTCAAAGCATTAGTAACCAGTGTGGCTACAGCGGTAAATTCTGTTTTACTTTCCACTCTTTTAATACTGTTCATCTTCATTTGTACAGTTTCTTAAAGGGGCATTTCATCCCCCAAATAGGTTTTCATATTTGTAATTATGTCGGACACATTCCCTCAAATTGTTTATGTCAATGTTTCAGTTCTCAAGACAAATTGCTAAAATTGCTTATATTACTTTTACAGCTGGACACAGTTTATCGAAACAAATATGGATCCAGTTTTAATCGCACAGAGGTTCTAGGTTTCAGGTACATAGTTATTCTTTAGTTTTTATTTAGATTTTGGGCCATTATTGGAATACATTTAAGATAGACATTGTATTCATCAATTAATTTAAAGGGAAATCATTCATTTGTGGTAGTGTTCATATTTGTCATAGCATTTAAATATGAATTGGCTTTACTGATGGTATCATATTATTTTTTTTTCATTTTGTTGTGTTCCAGTCAAGGTTCGATTGAGGTAAACGCTGACCTGATATTTAACAATGCCAGCTCAGTCCCTGAGTCCAGTGCAGTGGTTGCAACCTTGATAGAGAATGTCTCAAGCAACAGCTCTTATATCTCTCTCCCACTGAACACAACTTCTATCGTGGCAACAAGTACGACACCTTAATATTCCAAATTCTGAACTCTAAATTACGTAGTATTTCCTTACACTCTCTCTACCTCATGTGTTTTAAAGACCAAGTATTCATACAGCTGCACTTCTTTATATGTCTGCATTTTACTTTCCTAAGTTTTAGTATATTAAATTAATTATGGTTATCTGGTCTCTATATTACTTAACTGTTTAACATCATAAGAATATTATAACAACTGAAACAAATTCCTAGAAAAGATTATTGATTGGACATTAAGTAATCTATTCTATCTTGTCATGTCACAACACAATTCTGATAGTTAACAGTGATCAGATGTTGTCGAAGCTGTGTGCAATGCTTAATGTTTATTTTTTCTTTAAGATCAATACATCTTTTTGTTATACACACATAATGATATCTGATGATTTACTATCTTGCAGGAGTTGTTTCAACCTCAGCTCCAACTACTACTTCTACTCCAGATCCTCCAATATCAACACCATATACGGTCATGAACGCATATTCGGCCCCTTCGAACAGGTCAACTGCAACCATGGTTGTCAATGCAACATCGGATCGTGTGAACATGTCAACAACACACATAGTGCCCAATGGAACATCAGCGCCCATAAATGTGTTAACATCAGCCCAAAATGCTGTCAATGTCACATCAGGACCTGTAACACAAAGCAATACAACTGCAACCCCATCATTGTCAACTTCCCCAGTAGTCAATGCAACAGCTCAGTAGTAAACTACTACAGTAGTAAACTACCGCAACTATTGCAGTAGTAAATACATCTTTATCTCCAACTACCCGATTACCAACTACGCCAGTAGCAACTACCCCAGTACCAACTACCCCAGTACCAACTACCCAAGTGCCAACTACAATGGCATCCCCTGCAACAGAGGCGCCACTGACCAGCCCACAACTGTCACTGCAGTTCAGCCTGACATCTACCTTCAATAGCTCTCTGAGCAACAGCAGTTCACCAGAGTTCCTGGCATTGGCAAATCATGTGACTACACAGGTAACTTTAATTCGATTTAATACAGTGTCGTTAGTTGTTTGAAAGGCGCTTCACAAAACCATAATCATGATCATCGTCATGGTCATCTTCGTCAAAATTCATCATATGGCATCTTGATACCAGCCTTACATTGTTGAATTGTTATTATAATATCACTTATTATTCTGTAAACACTTTTTTTCAGCTGGATAATTTGTTCAAGGCTCAATTTGGAGCCAGATTCAATCGAACTGTTGTCAATAGTTTCCGGTGGGTACATAATTATCATCTGAATGACTTTGAAACAGTGTGGATGATGGAGAAAAATAACATTTCTATGTGTATTGTTATTTAGTATGCCTTGGGAGATGGGTTGTTACTGAAGTAACGCTTGCAAAGGATCTTAACATTTTTCTCATATTATTTTCAGGTCAGGGTCAATTGTGGTGGAGTCTACGTTGATATTCAACAACATCAGCTCAGTGCCTGACAATAGTCTGGTAGCACAATCTTTACAAACTGCCATTACTTCCAACACGTCTGGCCTGACCTTACCTATCTATTCATTCTCCATTGTGGTCACACGTAAGACAACTCACCAACACATCACTTTACTTATTCTCACACACTCAAAACACTAGATGGTGCAGAAAAGAGAGGGCTGCCTCGTTTCTAGTTCTTAGGAAACTTTGCAGTGTTTCGTTTTTAATGTATTTTTTCTTACATTGTTAGCCTAGAAAATGTTATGTGTTATTTATTACAGCTGTGAAGCACTATTAGATATCAGAGCTATGGTACCTCACCAGCACTACCAGCATTACGACCAGCATTACGAGTATATTATTTGCTAATGTTCAGTCCCTGGATAACAACATTGACGAGATCAGGGCAAGGGTTTCTTTCCAGAGAGACATCAGGGATTGTAACATACTCTGTTTCACGGAAACATGGCTCTCTCGGGATATACTGTCGGAGTTGGTCCAGCCATCTGCATTATCAGTTCATCGCACCAACAGTAATAAACATCTCTCCGGGAAGAAGAAGGACGGGGATGTATGTTTCATGATTAACAACAAATGATGTAATTGTGATAACATACAGGAACTCAAGTCCTTTTGTTCACCCGACCTAGAATACCTCACAATCAAATGTATATCCCCCCTCAAGCCGATACCACGACGGCCCTCAAGGGACTTCACTGGACTTTATGCAAACTGGAAACAATATATCCTGAAGCTGCATTTATTTTAGCTGGAGATTTGAACAAAGCAAATTTGAGAATAAGGCTGCTTAAATTCTATCAGCATATTAACTGTAGTACTCATGCTGCTAAAACACTAGACCACTGTTACTCCAGCTTCCGGGATGCATACAAGGCCCTCCCCCGCCCTCCTTTCGGCAAATCTGACCACAACTCCATTTTGCTGCTCCCTTCCTATAGGCAGAAACTCCAACTGTTAGTACCCGTGCTGAGGACTATTCAACGCTGGTCTGACCAATCGGAATCCACGCTTCAAGACTGTTTTGATCACACGGACTGGGATATGTTCCGGGTAGCTTCCGAGAATAATATGGAAGAATTCACTGAAACGGTAACTGAGTTTATCAGGAAGTGTATAGGAATGTTGTACCCACTGTGACTATTAAAACCTACCCTAACCAGAGACCGTGGATAGATGGCAGCATTTGCTCAAAACAGAAAACACGAACCACCGCATTTAAACAAGGCAAGGTGACTGGGAATATGTAAGAATACAAATAGAGTAGTCATTCCCTCCACAAGGCAATCAAACAGGAAAAACGTCAGTATAGAGACAAAGTGGAATCGCAATTCAACTGCTCAGACACAAGGTCTACAGACAATCATGGACTACAAAAGGAAAACCAGCCATTGTCGCGGACACCGACGTCTTGCTCATTGGTTACTAACACAATGCAATGAAGGGTCCCTAGTGGACAAAACCGATATGACGGCTTGGTAGACAATGGAAAGGGGTGGGGACAGATACAGAGTGGGAAAGACATAATGGGACCCACTAAACACAGTTGATAACTAGGCTCATTGAAATGATAATACTTTTCACATGAACAGCCGCTCATTTGAAAAGAGTTGCAATATATATATTCACGCCTGTATGTCTTGTCTCTTTGTTGAAAACTTCGGTCTGTCTGCTGGAGAGTCGGTCAACAGAAATTCTCTGGCTGTGTCCACCAGAGATCTAAGTCTTTCATAGTTGTAGCTCTGTTATAATGGATACGTCAGACATACCAATGGTTGTTCGATAGGGAAATGTTCTCCAGAATGAATCTTTCAGAGTACCATTCGGTCGTTTGATTGTGAAATGTTCTCCTCTCGTCTTCGCTCGAGTTTCCTAGTCTATTTCACATATATAGCTGCAGACTGTGAATGTGTAGTCTTTAGTTTTGTAGATTTCTTAACCATTCATGACGTCCGGTTCAACACTGTCTGCCTGCTTGTTCTATAGAGTAGTTGCGATTTCAACTTGGGGAGTCCCGTCCCTGCGTTTTCTTGACTAATTGTACATTTTGTCACGAGGGGGTTTTATGCACTCGGGGGAAAAGGGGTGTTCCCTCCTTTTGTCGTAATGTCTGTGCTTACGTGGGCGTGGCCACTGACTTGGTTAAGACTTCATATGAAAAACAATTCTCTAATTTAGAAGGCTAACATCACATTACATCTTCTCACAAATAGTTTCATATTTAATCATATCAGTTACCCAAAATGTGGGTGTGACCCTGACAACTGGGAAATATATACATTGAAAGAAACAGTTATGTTGTTATTCTGTCCTTCATGAGCTCCCAAAACACAGCTGATCTGACCCATCATCTCATATTTTTATAAAGTTATTCTATAATATTCTACTGTATCTTAGTCTATGCCACTCTGACATTGCTCACCCATATATTTATATATTCTTAATTCCATTCGTTACTTAGATTTGTGTGTTTTCGGAATATGTTGTGAAATTGTTAGATATTACTTGTTAGATATTGCTGCACTGTCGGAACCAGAAGCACAAGCATTTCTCTACACACACACAGTAACATCTGCTAAACACGTGTATGTGACCAATAAAATTGTATTTGATTTGATTTATTGCAATATGTAAACATTGCATTGAATGTTGCAATTTTGCAGGTGCTACTACAATGACTAGTGCAACCACCTCCGCTGCAACAACTGCTGCTCCAACTGCAGCTGTGACCACCACCACTCTGGCAGATGTCACCACGACCCCTCCAGCAGTGGCCAAAACCACCACCACCGCTGTTCCGGCAGCAGCCACCACCACCGCTGTTCCGGCAGCAGCCACCACCACTGTTGCACCAACTGGCCCTCCATCTTCTAGTGAAGGAACCCTGCTTCTCCGGTTCAGTCTCAATCAAATGTTCACCGTGGATCTTGCCAACCCGTCCTCTTCAGCATTCAAGACTCTGGCTGGCAAAGTGGTCTTGGAGGTAAGTATCCAGATCCCTTTTCATCAATACACACCACACCAAAGAGACTGAGTATGAGTGGGCATCCTATTGTTAGATAGAACCAAAGATTATTCAGTACGAAGATGTCGTACTCTGGGACCTCCCCATTGAGAACAATGTCCAGACTTTTTTTACGGTCTTCTTAGTGGACATGGGCCCTTGTACCTGCCTATCAGCTATTATGGGCAACAGAGAGTACAATGTGCACAACATGGGAAACATTTACAGTTTTGCATGTCAGTAATCAAGTCATTAAGATATACACCTTTTAAATGAAGAAATACAGCCAGTGTGATGCATTTTGCATCATATGAAGCAAACGCAGCACCTGCTGTGTTTCTGTATTTTGAAGGTTAAATGTCTTAAAAATGTGATTGCTGACATGCAAACATTTTTAGAAGTATTTCAACAATGGACTAACGAAACAAATACCAAAAGACAGTTTTTGAGTGCCGTTTTCCTAACTTTGAAATTTTGAGCAACTACGAAATTTGATGTTGTATAGCAAGTCAGCACTCATGTATAGCATGATACATTTTCCGTTAAATGTTAAGGTTTTGGATAGGGTTAAAACAGTAAATTTAGGCATTCATTCTGAAAGGTTAAGTTAACGGTTAATGTTTGGGATAGATTTGAAACAAAAAATAAAAAACTAGTGCCTACAACTGGTATTGAACAACCTTCGAATCCAGAGTCATGGGATTATGGGATTTCTCAACATCCTTAGTACATGGACAGGCATCCAATTTTAAAGTCAATTGTGAGCAATCTGTCGGGATTGCTTCTGTGACATCAAAGTGTTATTTATTAAAAATCCTCAACATCTCATCTTTCAGAACACATCAAGTCCTCTTGATTTACAGCATTCCCCTCTCAGACAAAAAAACAGCTAAAGTATCCCAATTAGCAAAAGGGTCTGGGGCACCTTCTTGTAACGCTTGGTGTTTTGACTCTGTGAGTTCTGGCCCTGTTTTAATTTTTACGCAACTTATGTTAAGCTTTGGTAATCATATTTTAATATTTCAATGCAGGTGAACAAGATTTTTGCTAGAACCCCAAGCTTCCTTCGTTCCATTGTCAACTCATTCAAGTAAGTATGAATTCTCATTACCGACTGACTTAAAAACTTTGATGATGACAGTGATGATAGTGATTTCTGTGGGTTGTCCATTTTCTTTCCTAGGAATGGATCTGTAGTTACCAACATGACTCTCGTGTTCAAAAACAAATCTTCGGTTCCAAGCGCATGCAGCGCACATGCAACTTTCACCATCAGTCCCACCTCCCTGAACATCCTACCGGGCAGCGTCAATGTTGGTATGTATTAATCGTTACCATACAACTACACATCTGTAAGAGCAAAGTCAACATTTGAACAGAAACATGAAAAGACAATCCACTTCCATCATTCACTGAACCATATCTCTATTTTTCCTACTTTTTCAGAGTCATCAGTCAATTCAGGAAGTGCTCCAAGACCCACTGCCTTCTGTCTGGCTTTCCTGCCTCTCACATTGGCACTGCTAATGGTACACTTGCTGGCTAACTAATAGCCTGTGTCATAGCTCCTGTGGCATTGGTTTCACCAATGAACGGTTTTCCAGCTCTCATAGAGACAGCCTTAAGATTAAGGAACTGCTTTGGCAGAAGAATGCACAATGGATTGTGCCTGTGTCAATTGGCAAAATAGATATGTATTTCATGTACATTCCCCCAAGTCCATACACAAACAAAAACACACCTAATTGTACTTTTTGATGTCAAGTATGATATTTGTGACATTCCTTAAGAATTCATATAGTTTTTTTCTGCTTATGAATATTAAATGCATATATCTTTTCTTTCAAGTGACTGTATTTATACTGAACCATATAGGCTCTCAAAGACATGACTTATTTATTTGCATCTTGCACACAGCATCTTGCACATGTTTTATCTGTTAGATTAATAAAGAAAATAACTTAAAGATTAGAAAACCTTTCCTACATCATGTGACATCCAAATCCTATTGTATAATTTTTTTTTTGTTATTTTGTTATTTGATCATAGTTGCATTTTTAATTATTAACTGCTTGTAACTACTTTATATCTGCATTTAAATTCACCAAGACCAAATACCTTTTTGATATTTACTTTTTAGTTATTTTGGGCATATCACTGAAGTGTGTCAAAGGGGCTGAGGAACTATTGCTGACCACTGCACTGTTTCAAAAACATTGTAACTTCTTATCTTGGTAATATTCAATCCAATATGTAAAACTCGTAGAAGTACATTTTCTTCATTACTGTTTTAATATAATTATATTTTGGGTCATGTAATTGGGTTAAAAATGTATTAATACATTTACAGTATGAGTTACCATGTGAGTAACAATTTACAAACCTGCACCCCAAATTATGTTATGAACAGTAATCCTATATTTATACTGAACAAAAATATAAATGCAACATGTAAAGTGTTAGTCCCATGTGTTGGGTTCTGAGAATATGAAATGTTACTTATTCATGTCACTGATGGAGTGCTAAGCTTTAGGGTCTACACCAGAAGTTAAGGGTTATAGGAGGAAGGTATATATTGTGTGCAACTAAGCTTGGAATGTGTTGAGTGCAGGGAAGTGATTACATGTGGCAGACATTGATAAGGGGAGAAGGGTGGAGATCTTTGAAACTAACAATGTCACTGAGGGAGAGTGGGTAATGTATAACCTTTACATTATGTCAGGATATGTTATTGTTAGCCATCAGGGATCCTCTGGGCGGAGAAGAGACACAGTCTGGTATCAATAACCATGACAGCCTTGAGTTGGGGAGGAGTGAGCACTTTGGGGTAGAGGTCAGGTTAGATGAAGTGAGGAAGAACAGAAATCACTAAGGTTCTGTCTAGTAACAGGGATGCATTGGCTGTTCAGTTGTGGAGGAGACAGCTTAGGAGAATGGGTTAAATATCAGTGCTTGCGTGAAATGTATTTTTTATCTGAATTACAGCTGTAACGACCCTTTGGGAAGAATTAAACTTGGTTAAGCTTCTCTAGTGTCCGTGAGTTAGGTTCTAGTTTTTCATAGTAAATAACACATGTTTCATGAGCTGAAATAAAAGATCCCAGAAGTGTTCCATAAGCAAAAAAAGCTTATTTTTCTCAAATGTTGTGCATACATTTGTTTACATCCCTGTTAGTGAGAATTTATCCTTTGCCAAGATAATCCACCCCCCATAACAGGTGTGGCATATGAACACTTTACATGTTGCATTTATACATTTGTTCAGTATACCTGTCCATCTATCTATTTATGTATCTATTTATCATTAAATAAACTTTGAATGAAACATTAAATAAACTTTTTTCTTTCTTTCAGAAAGTAGTGTTCCAATTTATAAACGCAGTAGAAAATGGTGACTTGCACTCAACATTGAGAAATACCAGCTCATATTCTGAGTGATACCATCAACAGGAATAATACTTAAAGTTAATTTAAAAAATGTGTGAGGTGTTGCAATGTGGTTATTCAAATTATAAAATACCTAATGCAACAAACGGAGTACAAAACTGAAGGGGATATCAATGACAGCAGGGGAAAGTCTGTAGATAGATCCATATGTCCAAGATGGGAAAATCCAGCACGTAACAGCATGATTTAGTGGAAATTCATTGGAAAATACCATGAATCCATCAAAAACATAAAAGATGAGTGGTTAAGGAAGAAATGGGAAGCCAATATTGTCATACTGTTACGTTCGTCTTGTGGTGCATGAACAGACCAAGGCGCAGCGGGTGATGAATACATAACGATTTATTTAAATGACAGACGAAACACGAAAACACTAGAACAAACTACAAAACAATAAACGAAGGCAACAGACCTGAAACAAACGAACTTACATATAGACGAAGAACGCACGAACAGGAACAGACTACCTAAAACGAACGAACAAACGAAACAGTCCCATGTGGTATACACTGACACAGGAACAATCACCCACAAACAAACAGTGAGAACCTCCTACCTTAATATGGTTCTCAATCAGAGGAAACGACAAACACCTGCCTCTAATTGAGAACCATACCAGGCCACACATTATCCCAACATAGAAAACACATAACATAGACTACCCACCCCAACTCACGCCCTGACCAACTAAACACATACAAAACAACAGAAAACAGGTCAGGATCGTGACAGAACCCCCCCCTCAAGGTGCGAACTCCGGGCGCACCCCTAAAACTCAAGGGGAGGGTCTGGGTGGGCATCTGTCCGCGGTGGCGGCTCCGGCGGTGGACGAGGACACCACTCCACCACTGTCTTTGTCCCCCTCCTTAGCGTCCCTTGAGTGGCGACCCTCGCCCCCGACCATGGTCCAGGAACCTTCACCAACGCCCCTCTAAAATAGAGGAGACAACTCAGGACAGAGAGGTAGCTCAGGACAAAGAGGTAGCGCAGGACAAAGAGGTAGCGCAGGACAAAGAGGTAGCTCAGGACAGAGGGACAACTCTGGACTAGTGGCAGCTCCGGACTGAGTGGCAGCTCCGGACTGAGTGGCAGCTCATGACTGGAGGGCAGCTCATGACTGGAGGGCAGCTCATGACTGGAGGGCAGCTCATGACTGGAGGGCAGCTCATGACTGTAGGGCAGCTCATGACTGTAGGGCAGCTCATGACTGTAGGGCAGCTCATGACTGTAGGGCAGCTCATGACTGGAAGGCAGCTCATGACTGGAAGGCAGCTCATGACTGGCTGGCGGCTCTGGCAGCTCCTGACTGGCGTCTCTGGCAGCTCCTGACTGGCTGGCGTCTCTGGCAGCTCCTGACTGGCTGGCGGCTCTGGCAGCTCCTGACTGGCTGGCGGCTCTGGCAGCTCCTGACTGACGGACGGCTCTAGCGGCTCCTGACTGACGGACGGCTCTAATGGCTCGGGACAGACGGGCGGCTCTAATGGCACGTGGCAGACAGATGGCTCAGATGGCGCTAGGCAGACGGATGGCTCAGACGGCGCTGGGCAGACGGATGGCTCAGACGGCGCTGGGCAGACGGATGGCTCAGATGGTGCTGGGCAGGCAGGCAGCTCAGATGGCGCTGGGCAGGCAGGCAGTGCAGGCAGCTCAGACGGCGCTGGGCAGACAAGCAGTGCAGGTGGCGTTGAGCAGACGAGCAGTGCAGGCAGTTCAGACGGCGCTGGGCAGGCAGGCAGCTCAGACGGCGCTGGACAGACGAGCAGTGCAGGCGCCGTTGAGCAGACGAGCAGTGCAGGCGGCGTTGGGCAGACGGCCGACTCTGACCTGCTGAGGCGCACAGTAGGCCTGGTGCGTGGTGCCGGAACTCGTGGTACCGGACTGGAGACACGCACCTCAAGGCTAGTGCGTGGAAGGAACAGGGCACACTGGACTCTCGATGCGCACTATAGGCCTGGTGCGTGGTACCGGCACTGGTGGTACCGGGCTGAGGGCACGCACCTCAGGGCGAGTGCGGGGAGAAGGAACAGTGCGTACAGGGCTCTGGAGACGCACAGGAGGCTTGGTGCGTGGTTCCGGAACTGGAGGTACTGGGCTGGAGACACGCACCACAGGGAGAGTGCGTGGAGGAGGAACAGGGCTCTGGAGACGAACTGGAAGCCTGGTGCGTAGTGTAGGCACTGGTGGTACTGAGCTGGGGCGGGAAGGTGGCGCCGGATATACCGGACCGTGCAGGCGTACTGGCTCCCTTGAGCACTGAGCCTGCCCAACCTTACCTGGTTGCATGCTCCCCGTAGCCCGTCCAGTGCGGGGAGGTGGAATAACCCGCACTGGGCTGTGTTGGCGAACCGGGGACACCATGCGTAAGGCTGGTGCCATGTACACCGGCCCGAGGAGACGTACTGGAGGCCAGATATGTTGAGCCGGCTTCATGGCACTTGGCTCAATGCTCACTCTAGCCCGGCTAGTGCGGGGAGGTGGAATAACCCGCACCGGGCTATTAACACGTACAGGAGACACCATGCCCTCTACTGCGTAACACGGTGTCTGCCCGTACTCTCGCTCTCCACGGTAAGCCCGGGAAGTTGGCGCAGGTCTCCTACCTGACTTCGCCACACTACCCTTTAGCCCCCCCCCCCCCCAAGAAATTTTTGGGTGAGCCTCTCGGGCTTCCAGCCGCTCTGCCTTGCTAGCACCTCATAATGCCGCCTCTCCGCTTTAGATGCCTCCAGCTCCGCTTTGGGGCGGCGACACTCCTCTGGCTCTGCCCAGGGTCCTTCTCCGTCCAGAATCTCCTCCCATGTCCATTCCTCCTTGACCCACTGCTGCTGTCGCTGCTGCCCGTTAACCCGCTGCTTGATCCGGGTTTGGTGGGTGATTCTGTTACGTTCGTCTTGTGGTGCATGAACAGACCAAGGCGCAGCGGGTGATGAATACATAACGATTTATTTAAATGACAGACGAAACACGAAAACACTAGAACAAACTACAAAACAATAAACGAAGGCAACAGACTTGAAACAAACGAACTTACATATAGACGAAGAACGCACGAACAGGAACAGACTACCTAAAACGAACGAACAAACGAAACAGTCCCATGTGGTATACACTGACACAGGAACAATCACCCACAAACAAACAGTGAGAACCTCCTACCTTAATATGGTTCTCAATCAGAGGAAACGACAAACACCTGCCTCTAATTGAGAACCATACCAGGCCACACATTATCCCAACATAGAAAACACATAACATAGACTACCCACCCCAACTCACGCCCTGACCAACTAAACACATACAAAACAACAGAAAACAGGTCAGGAACGTGACACATACACTGCTCACACACTGCATGAGCACTATACTATAGCTTCTGAGCACTACAGATATAGATCTCTTATTCAAAACCAAAAACTCAATATATATATATATATATACAGTGGGGAGAACAAGTATTTGAAACACTGCCGATTTTGCAGGTTTTCCTACTTACAAAGCATGTAGAGGTCTGTAATTTTTTATCATAGGACCACTTCAACTGTGAGAGACGGAACCTAAAACAATGTTTCAAATACTTGTTCTCCCCACTGTATCTATATTTGCAAACCTCCATCAAGCTCCTTAATTAATGGCATGAAATTGTCTCTTTTTAAGTTTCATACTGTCCTTTATTGTCTTTTATTCATTATTCAAGTGTTAGTTGTTTGTTATTTGCTTGTTAATATTTGCATATTGTAGTATCAATCACTCCACAAAATAAGTTTCCTCAAATGAAAATGAAGTTATTTATAAAGTAAAAATAACTTATTTATGAAGTAAAATACTCATTTATTAATTACATTCTAATAATCTGAGTTTGACAACACACTTAAAAAAATATTCATGTGGTTTTCTTTTTTACTTGAATATAATTATTGCTGTACTCTACCTCACAGGTTCAGCAAACCTGAAAAACAAAAAATAAAATGTAATATTTTATTATGAAGTATATGAAGGATATGAAGTTGAGCAAAAAATACTGTATGAAAGAAATAATGCAAATAGTGAGCTGTAATATATGCCTACAAAAATGTAACAATTATATTTTGTCATGACTCTCACTCTTAGGTGAGAATCATAGGTGCCAAATCAGCTCGGCACAGGGCTGACAAATCCCCCTCTCTCTCTCTGCCACATGAGTTTTATGACTTAACAACCGGATCGTAAATACCTGGCAGAAACCCTTCCTTCTGCTCTGTGGTATTGAGTTAAACAATAATTTGTGTGTAGAGAGAGACTCTGTCCTAAATACTTTGACATCAATAGATTGGACATTGAAACAATATTTCTAACATCAAAAATGTGGGAAATGTCGGGAGGGACTTAAAGAACAAACATGTCAGATCAGTTCTTGTTCTATGATATCATTAAAGACGTTATAACGAAAACATTGTACATTTCAGAGATTTCACTATGTTTATGTCAGAGTTATATCTAAATGTTGTAAAACTTGTATGATTAAATATGAAAGTATTTGTGAGAATATGAAATGTGATTTTAGCCTTCTAAATGAGATAACTGTTTTTCATGTAACGTTTTACCTAGTCAGTAACCACTCCCACGTGAGCACTGACATTATGCCAAAAGGATGGAACTGCCCTTTTTCCCAGAGTGTTTATAAAAGGACTCCTAACGTAATTTACATTAGACCAGACAGCTTGGAGCGGTGGCTACTCGGCTGAGAAATGGTTTAATTGGGATAGGGGGCAGCATTTTCACTTTTGGATGAATTGGTGCCCATAGTGAACTCCCTCCTACTCTGTCCCATATGATAATATATGCATATTATAATTACAATTACTATTGGATAGAAAACACTCTGAAGTTTCTAAAACTGTTTGAATTATGTCTGTGAGTATAACATAACTCATATGGCAGGCAAACTTCCAAACAGGAAGTGAGAATTCTGAGAAGGGTCGATATGAAAGTCATCGCCTATTCAATTCAATGTAATATATGGATCTGTTTGCACTTCCTACGCCTCCACTAGATGTCAACAGTCAGTAGAACGTGGAATGAAGACTCTAGTGTGATGTGGGGCCGGATGGGAGCTATTTGAGTCAGTGGTCTGGCAGAATGCTAGTTCCTGGTCATGCGCGCTAGTCATGGAATGGCCATGTGTGCCATTACTTATACAGACATGAAGAAATGCTCCGGTTGGAACGTTATTGGATATATATGATAACAACATCCTGAAGATTGATTCTCTACTAAGTTTGACCAGTTTATTCGACTTGTAATATAACTTTTTGAAGTTTTCATCCGACGTTTGCCTGCATCAGCGCCAGTGTTTGGACACGTGTACTACACATGCTAGCTAAAGTTGCTAATTGGACATAAGTAATGGATAGAACTTATAGAACTAAACAACGATTTATTGTGGAACTAGGATTCCTGGTATTGCATTCTGATGAAGATAATCAAAGGTAAGGGAATATTTATGATGTAATTGCGTATTTCTGTTGAATCCAACATGGCGGAGAAATTTTGTTAAATCTGAGCACCGTCTCAGATTATTGCATGGTGTGCATTTTACTAAAGTTTAAAAAGAATCTGACACAGAGGTTGCATTAAGAACAAGTGTATCTTTAATTATATGTAAAACATGTTATCTTTCATCAAAGTTTATGATGAGTATTTCTGTTATTTGACGTGGCTCTCTGTAATTACTCCGGATATTTTGGAGGCATTTCTGAACATGGCGCCAATGTAAACCGAGATTTGTGGATATAAATATGCACATTATTGAACAAAACATAAATGTATTGTGTAACATGATGTCCTATGAGTGTCATCTGATGAAGATTATCAAAGGTTAGTGATTAATTTTATCTCTATTTCTGCTTTTGTGTGACTATCTTTGGCTGGGAAAAATGGCGGTGTGTTTTTTGGATTTGGTGGTGATCTAACATAAATATATGTTGTGTTTTCGCTGTAAAACATTTTTAAAATCGGACACGATGGGTAGATTAACAAGATATTCATCTTTCATTTGCTGTATTGGGCTTGAGTTACATATTTCTAAAAAATATTTTTGAATTTTGCACGCTGCCTTTTCAGCGCAATGTTGGGGGGTGGTTCCGCTAGCGGAACGTGTGTCCTAGAAAGGTTAACTTCTTATGGCTGCAATCCTGAAATCTCATAATTAAAATTCCTCAGACATACATGTGTCTTATACCATTGTAAAGGTAATCTTGTTGTTAATCCCACCAAAGTGTCCGATTTCAAATATGCTTTTCAGGGAAAGCACTTCAAACGATTATGTTAGGTCACACCAAACCACAATAAGCACAGCCATTTTCCCAGCGAAAGATAGCAGTCACAAAAAGCACAAATAGAGATAAAATTAATCACTAACCTTTGATGATCTTCATCAGATGACACTCATAGGACTTCATGTTACACAATACATGTATGTTTTGTTTGATAAAGTTCATATTTATATAAAAAAATCTGAGTTTACAATGGCGCGTTACATTCACTAGTTACAAAAACATCAAGTGATTTTGCATAGCCACATCGTTTCAACAGAAATACTCATCATAAATGTAGATGATAATACAAGTTATACACATGGAATTATAGATATACCTCTCCTAAATGCGTTTTCCAATTCATTTTTATTATATAATTTCCTTTTTTTGCATGAAATATATATTGATGTTTGAATTATTTATTTTATACAATCTTTTTGCTCATCTTTATCAAGGGTAAAAATAATGGTGGAGGGGACTGTCTCTCAACTGAAGAATTAAGTTCTTGCCATGTGGCTCTGCTTTTAGAGGATTGAGGGTAACTTAAAAAACATTTAATTTAAAAAACTCCTACAATGTTGTATGCTTGTTTTTGTAGAATGAAAAGTATATTTCTATATTATTACTAAGTAGCATAATATGGGGTGTAAGGGATTATGATGAACAAATATCAAAACTTTTGGGCAAATTGACGTTCAATGATGAGACCAACAATTCTCACCATCGGTAAACCTCTTGATTATTGCCTCTTCCTCCCACCCAAGAAAACTATATGGACAGAAAGGAGCAGAAGCTCTGAGCTGTCACATCAGGCCCATGTGTACAACTTCTAACGAGGCAATTGTAGCATCCTGTAGTGGAGCGGGTCGATAGCTTCAAGTTCCTCGAAGTCCACATCACTAAGGACCTGTCATAGTCCAAACATATCAACACAGTCATGAAGAGGGCATGACAATGCCTCTTACCCCTCAGGAGGCTGATAAGATTTGGCACAGGATCACAGATCCTCAAAAATGTATACAGCTGCACCATTGAGAGCATCTTGACTGGCTGCATCACCGCTTGGTATGGTAACAACTTGGCATACGACCGTAAAGGTGCGATAGAGGGTAGTACGTTAGTCCCAGTAGATCACTGGGGCCGAGTTTTCTTGACCTCTGTTACAGGCGGTGTCAGAAGAAAGTCCTAAAAAGTAATAGACTGTTCTCTCTGCTACCGCACGCCAAGCGATTCCTTCTTTTCATTCTGTCATTTAGGTTAGTATTGTGGAGTAACTAAAATGTTGTTGATCCATCCTCAGTTTTCTCATATCACAACTATGAAACTCTGTAACTGTTTTAATAAGGATCGGACACATTTAAAAAAACATTTAGCCTAAAATGACATACCCAAATCTAACCCAAATCTGAAGCAAGGATATGCACACATCTATCAATCGGTCCCTTCTTTGTGATATCCAATTGGTACTAACGATCTTGTGTCATCACTGCAACTACACTACAGACTTGGGAGAGGCAAAGGTTGAGAGTCCTCCGAAATACAATCCGGCCAGGCCGCACTGCTTCTTGTCACACCACTCGCTTAACCCGGAAGCCAGCCGCACCAATGTGTCAGAGAAAACACTGTCCAACTGGCGACAAGTCAGCTCAAAGGCACCTGGTCCACTACCAGTAGTCACTAGAGTATCATGACAAAAGGAAATCCCGGCTGGCCAAAACCTCCCCTAACCCACACAATGCTGGGCCAATTGTGCGTCGCCCCATGGATCTCCCAGTCACGGCCGGCTGTGATACAGCCTGGAATCAAACCCAGGGCTCTTGTGGTACCTCAGCATTGAGATTTAGTGCATTAGACCGCTGCACCGCTCGGGAGGCCAATTGGTGCCCTTCTTCGCGAGGCATTAAAAAACTCTCTGGTCTTTCTGGTTGAATCTGTGCTTGAAATTCACTACTTGATTGAAGGACCTTACAGATAATTGTATGTGTGGGGTAAAGAGATGGTGTAGTCATTCAACAATCATGTTAACCACTATTATCACAGTCCATGATATTTATTATGTGATTTGTAAAGCAAATTTTTACTCCTGAACTTATTTAGGCTTTCCATATAAAAAGGGATTAAATACGTATTGATTCCACAGCTTTAAATGTTTATTAATGTAAAACATTTTCTACAAACAAAATTCCACTTTGACATTATTGACTATTGTTTGTAGATCAGTGACATAAAATCTACATGTAATCATTTTTAAACTGTAACAGTGACTGCACAATGCCACAAAGAAAAAGATACAGACTTGTTGAAGAAGCCATGGGTTGGCTGCAAGGCCCTTTATAGTTCAATTACTTCTAAAATTGAGCTTGGTAAATACAAAGATGTAGGACTGATCTGGGCTTTATTGTGTATGTCTGTAAACCTATTCCCATACGGTGTGACAGAAATACATGTCTAAGAATTAAAGAGAGAGTTAGAAACAGATCAGTTAACCAGAGGGTTAGAACCACATCAGTTAAAGACACCTAGGGTTGGAACCACATCAGAGAGAGGGTTAGAAACACATCAGTTAAAGAAAGAGACAAAACCATATCAGAGAGAGGCTTAGAACTTCATCACAGAGAGGGTTAGAACCACATCAGTTAAAGTGAGTGTTAGAACCACTTCAGTTAAAGTGAGGGTTAGAACCACATCAGTTAAAGTGAGGGTTAGAACCACATCAGTTAAAGAGAGGGTTAGAACCACATCAGTTAAAGAGAGGGTTAGAACCACATCAGTTAAAGTGAAGGTTAGAACCACATCAGTTAAAGAGAGGGTTAGAACCACATCAGTTAAAGACACCTAGGGTTGGAACCACATCAGTTAAAGAGAGGGTTAGAACCACATCAGTTAAAGAGAGGGTTAGAACCACATCAGTTAAAGAGAGGGTTAGAAACACATCAGTTAAAGAGAGGGTTAGAAACACATCAGTTAAAGAGAGGGTTAGAACCACATCAGTTAAAGAGAGGGTTAGAACCACATCAGTTAAAGAGAGGGTTAGAACCACATCCGTTAAAGTGAGGGTTAGAACCACATCAGTTAAAGAGAGGGTTAGAACCACATCAGTTCTGGTCATTTGTGCCGTATGTAGCAAACGTATAATATCTCTCTCTCTCTCTCTCTCTCTCTCTCTCTCTCTCTCTCTCTCTCTCTCTCTCTCTCTCTCTCTCTCTCTCTCTCTCTCTCTCTCTCAGCCTCTCATTTTCTATCTCTCTTTCACTGATCATATTATGTAATTTTAATACTTTTTTATCTCTTTGATACATAAAGTATCTTAGGCTACCTGGCTTCTTGGCAACACTGGTAGCAGGTAGCACTGCCACCGTACCAGACAATACAATTATAACCACTTGAGATAAGGAAACAGGACAGAACGACTGTTAATCTAACAAATGTTGTTTCATTTTTAGGTCACACTCTGCGTTGTGTGTTTGCACAGCCTTTCTTTTATTTTTTTTTAGACCTTTCAAAGCTGCTTTTATTGTAGAATCATTTCTACCTTTCGGCACATGGGTTCGACAACTGCACCGAGCCTCATTATTTGTTTGTTTTTTCTAACCACACTCTTCCTGCATGCACTGAAGTATCCACCTACAGGGTGGAGCCAATAGGGTGGTGGGAGGAGGGGGAAGGAAGGAGCTTAACAGGATGCAAGTGGTTCTGATACCCTTTTGGAGGATGTGCTTCTGGCGTTTTGGGGATTGGATGCTTTGTGTGTTTCTGGGTGGTGTTTGCTACTGTTTGCCTTGTGATGATGTTTATAGAACACGGAAGTTGGTCGCTTACTTTCACATGTATTCAGAAAATATGTGTCAGACCTATTATTCAAGATGTGTCTGAGACGAGAATTTGTTATGTTGTTGTTTTGAAAACAGTTTTTATCATCATAATTGGGATTTTCATAGTTCTCATTGTTATTGATACATCAAGAGGTTTTAGCCTTTGGGAATGGTTTTAGAATGACAGTCCCAGGTACTAGGGTTTGAGTCCCAGTCAGGGTACCCCTGTGAATAACTACATTCATGTATTAATGTTCTGGCCGAGTTTTAGTCAAAATCCATTTTTCAGAGGTATAGTTCTGACATATTTCATAATTGATGGGCTAGCTGAATTACACTGAGTAGACCAAACATTTTTAGACCAAACATCAATATTGAGTTGCATCTAGGGCTGTGGCGTCATACAATTTTGTCAGCCGGTGAATGTAAAGCAAATAACTTCCGGTCTCACAGTAATTGACCAATAATTAACATAAACACATTTAGCATCTCCTGGCATTCACGCATAGACTACAAGCCACTGGTGCAGACCATTTGAAAAGAAATAATCCATGTAATATAGCCTACACCATCACAGTACATCTATTATTTATTTTAGACAGATCTAAAGAAACATGATATGAAGAAAATGTAGTCTATTTCAGAATAACAGAATAGCATACTCTGTTGTCCTTATGTTAGGCTCTGATCTGGCTATGCCGTATGGCTGTGGACTACACGAGTTAATTTAGCAGACACGGCTGCTTAGAATTCTCTGACATTGTTTTATATTACTTAATAGTATTATGAATACAATTGAACATAGCTGAATAAAATAGTAGGAATATTTTTTCCAAACTAATTGAGTTCTGTGTTGAGCATTTAACAAAGAAACAGGTACTCCTATATGCTTCATTTAAAGTTATTCATGTAACTTTTGTTGTGATACAAACGTTGGACTATATGTTTAGATTTTTTTATACATGCTAAGGCTGCATGATGTGACTTTAATGATGATTTTAATGATGATTTTAATGATGAAATGCAAATTAATTACTTAAAAATCATACAATGTGATTTTCTGGATTTTTGTTTTAGATTCCGTCTCTCACAGTTGAAGTGTACCTATGATAAAAATGACAGACCTCTACATGCTTTGTAAGTAGGAAAACCTGCACAATCGGCAGTGTATCAAATACTTGTTCTCCCCACTGTAGGCCGAGACAACAAGAAGACACAGTGGCAGAATAAGTTCAACCACACCGTTGTTTTATCATAAAACTGGATAGCAACCTCTGTCCAGTGAAGTCCAAAAATAAGATTTCATTTACAGTAACAGACAGTTAGTTACATGACCTACAGCATTGTCAAGCAAGTTTAAATGTTTTTCGACATTTTCGGAGCACTAAGCAACTATTGATTTAGAACGACAGAGAGTTACCGCTGCCGCAAAGAAAACAGGAACTGCCTCCACTATTCCAGCACCATTTCAACTTTCAAATTTTCAACATCATCAAATCACCCCTGCTTAGTCTAATACAGTGAAACCTAAAAGATATCAAAAACATTTTAATCCAATCAAAGTAAGCTAAATATGATGTGGTTGTCCATGGTTCTGATTCCATGGTTCTGCGCTTGTGTGTGCGTGTGCACATTCGTGCATGTTCGTGCAAGTAGAAAAACATGTTGCCACCCTACTTGTAGAGAAACGCCAATGCTATCCTTCTCTCTTTAATGTTGACGAAACGGTCTATCACACTGTTATACAGTACACACTTGTATTTATTTTTGTCCTAGGCTACCTGGCTAAAATACTTGCTCGCTAGCCTAACTCCCATTCATGGGCAATGTTAGCTAGTTAATGATAGCCTTCTACATCTAGCTATTTATTGATCTTCCATCCTCTCAGGCCAGGGGCACAATAATTTATGAATTAATGGTTGGATCAGAATCACCGTAATAATCATCGACCAGTACAGAGAATTAAGTAAAACAAGAAGTCCAAATCCCTATCTCCATCCATGGCTAATTTAGGAAAGGGACAATTTTAGCTAGCTAACTAGCCACCGGAGGATAACAAAACAACGAGATGCAACAATTCAAGTGTTTTTGTCAATGACGTAAGCGGTCAATGTGATTTGATAGGAGTGACGCCAAAATCCAAGCTGGTGTCACGCCTTGATCTGTTTCACCTGTTCTTGTGCTTGTCTCCACCACCCTCCAGGTGTCGCCCATCTTCCCCATTATCCCCTGGGTACTTATACCTGTGACACTTTTCTTTTGGTGTGCCAGGATCATTCACAGTTGAGCGCTCTCAGTTAGCTCAACACAGTTTAGCTCAACACTTTGCTTGGATGAATTTCTCCTGTGAGATACATTCAGCCTTTTACGAATTGAAAGAAAATTACAAAACACAGAGAGACAAAATATATTTTTCTATTATTTATTTGTGTACATTTTTTGGGGAAGCCTGGCGTCCCTTGGCGTCAATGAATACACGCCACGGACAGGTGTATAAAATCGAGCACACAGCCATGAAATCTCCTTAAACAATCTTACTAAAGAGCTCATTGACTTTCAAAGTGGCACCGTAACATTTCTGGTCAACTGTAAGGGCTTTTATTGTGAAGTGGAAATGTCTAGGAGCAACAACGGCTCATCCGCAAAGTGGTAGGCCACACAATGCTACAGAACGGGACTGCCAAGTGCTGAAGCGCGTAGCACGTAAAAATCATCTTTCCTCGTTTGCAACACTCCCTACTGTCACGTTCCTGACCTGTTTTCTGTTGTTTTGTATGTGTTTAGTTGGTCAGGGCGTGAGTTGGGGTGGGTAGTCTATGTTATGTGTTTTCTATGTTGGGTTAATGTGTTGCCTGGTATGGTTCTCAATTAGAGGCAGGTGTTTGACGTTTCCTCTGATTGAGAACCATATTAAGGTAGGTTGTTCTCACTGTTTGTTTGTGGGTGATTGTTCCTGTGTCTGTGTATACCACATGGGACTGTTTCGTTTGTTCGTTCGTTTTAGGTAGTCTGTTCCTGTTCGTGCGTTCTTCGTCTATATGTAAGTTCGTTTGTTTCAGGTCTGTTGCCTTCGTTTATTGTTTTGTAGTTTGTTCTAGTGTTCATTAGTGTTTCGTCTTTCATTTAATAAATCAGTATGTATTCATCACCCGCTGCGCCTTGGTCCGTTCATTCACCACAAGACGAACGTTACAGAATCACCCACCAAACCCGGATCAAGCAGCGGGTTAACGGGCAACAGCGACAGCAGCAGTGGTTCAAGGAGGAATGGACATGGGAGGAGATTCTGGATGGAGAAGGACCCTGGGCAGAGCCAGAGGAGTGTCGCCGCCCCAAAGCGGAGCTGGAGGCATCTAAAGCGGAGAGGCGGCATTATGAGGCGCTAGCAAGGCAGAGCGGCTGGAAGCCCGAGAGGCTATCCCAAAAATGTCTTGGGGGGGGTTAAAGGGGAGTGTGGCGAAGTCAGATAGGAGACCTGCGCCAACTTCCCGGGCTTACCGTGGAGAGCGAGAGTACGGGCAGACACCGTGTTACGCAGTAGAGCGCATGGTGTCTCCTGTACGTGTTCATAGCCCGGTGCGGGTTATTCCACCTCCCCGCACTAGCCGGGCTAGAGTGAGCATTGAGCCAAGTGCCATGAAGCCGGCTCAACATATCTGGCCTCCAGTACGTCTCCTCGGGCCGGTGTACATGGCACCAGCCTTACGCATGGTGTCCCCGGTTCGCCAACACAGCCCAGTGCGGGTTATTCCACCTCCAGGCTACGGGGAGCATGCAACCAGGTAAGGTTGGGCAGGCTCAGTGCTCAAGGGAGCCAGTACGCCTGCACGATCCGGTATATCCGGCGCCACCTTCCCGCCCCAGCTCAGTACCACCAGTGCCTACACTACGCACCAGGCTTCCAGTGCGTCTCCAGAGCCCTGTTCCTCCTCCACGCACTCTCCCTGTGGTGCATGTCTCCAGCCCAGTACCTCCAGTTCCGGCATCACGCACCAAGCCTCCTGTGCGTCTCCAGAGCACGGTACGCACTGTTCCTTCTCCCCGCACTCGCCCTGAGGTGCGTGCCCTCAGCCCGGTACCTCCAGTTCCGGTACCACGCACCAGGCCTATAGTGCGCCTCGAGAGTCCAGTGTGCCCTGTTCCTGTTCCCCGCACTAGCCTTGAGGTGCGTGTCTCCAGTCCGGTACCACCAGTTCCGGCACCACGCACCAGGCCTACTGTGCGCCTCAGCAGGTCAGAGTCGGACGTCTGCCCAACGCCGTCTGAGCCATCTGTCTGCCCAGAGCTGTCTGAGCCATCCGTCTGCCCAGCACCGTCTGAGCCATCTGTCTGCCCAGCGCCGTCTGAGCCATCCGTCTGCCCAGCGCCGTCTGAGCCATCCGTCTGTCCAGCGCCGTCTGAGCCATCCGTCTGCCCAGCGCCGTCTGAGCAATCCGTCTGCCCAGCGCCGTCTGAGCCATCCGTCTGCCCAGCGCCGTCTGAGCCATCCGTCTGCCCAGCGCCTTCTGAGCCATCCGTCTGCCACGAGCCATTAGAGCCGCCCGTCTGTCCCGAGCCATTAGAGCCGTCCGTCAGTCAGGAGCCGCTAGAGCCGTCCGTCAGTCAGGAGCTGCCAGAGCCGCCAGCCAGTCAGGAGCTGCCAGAGCCGCCAGCCAGTCAGGAGCTGCCAGAGCCGCCAGACAGTCAGGAGCTGCCAGAGCCGCCAGCCAGTCATGAGCTGCCTTCCAGTCATGAGCTGCCCTCCAGTCATGAGCTGCCCTTCAGTCATGAGCTGCCCTTCAGTCATGAGCTGCCCTCCAGTCATGAGCTGCCCTCCAGTCATGAGCTGCCCTCCAGTCATGAGCTGCCCTCCAGTCATGAGCTGCCTTCCAGTCATGAGCTGCCCTACAGTCCGGAGCTGCCCTACAGTCCGGAGCTGCCACTCAGTCCGGAGCTGCCACTCAGTCCGGAGCTGCCACTCAGTCCGGAGCTGCCAGTAGTCCAGAGTTGTCCCTCTGTCCTAAGCTACCTCTCTGTCCTAAGCTACCTCTCTGTCCGGAGCGATCTCTCTGTCCGGAGCGATCTCTCTGTCCTGAGCTACCTCTCTGTCCTGAGCTACCTCTTTGTCCTGAGCTACCTCTCTGTCCTGAGTTGTCTCCTCTATTTAGGAGGGGCTTTGGTGAAGGTTCCTGGACCATGGTCTGGGGCGAGGGTCGCCACTCAAGGGACGCTAAGGAGGGGGACAAAGACAGTGGTGGAGTGGTGTCCTCGTCCACCGCCGGAGCCGCCACCGCGGACAGATGCCCACCCAGACCCTCCCCTTGAGTTTTAGGGGTGCGCCCGGAGTTCGCACCTTGAGGGGGGAGTTCTGTCACGTTCCTGACCTGTTTTCTGTTGTTTTGTATGTGTTTAGTTGGTCAGGGCGTGAGTTGGGGTGGGTAGTCTATGTTATGTGTTTTCTATGTTGGGTTAATGTGTTGCCTGGTATGGTTCTCAATTAGAGGCAGGTGTTTGACGTTTCCTCTGATTGAGAACCATATTAAGGTAGGTTGTTCTCACTGTTTGTTTGTGGGTGATTGTTCCTGTGTCTGTGTATACCACATGGGACTGTTTCGTTTGTTCGTTCGTTTTAGGTAGTCTGTTCCTGTTCGTGCGTTCTTCGTCTATATGTAAGTTCGTTTGTTTCAGGTCTGTTGCCTTCGTTTATTGTTTTGTAGTTTGTTCTAGTGTTCATTAGTGTTTCGTCTTTCATTTAATAAATCAGTATGTATTCATCACCCGCTGCGCCTTGGTCCGTTCATTCACCACAAGACGAACGTTACACCTACTGAGTTCCAAACTGCCTCTGGAAGCAATGTCAGCACAATAACTGTTTGTCGGGAGCTTCATGAAATGGGTTTTCATGGCCGAGCAGCCACACACAAGCCCAAGATCTCCACGCGCAATGCCAAGCATCGGCTGGAGTGATGTAAAGCTCGCCGCCATTGGACTCTGGAGCAGTGAAAGAAAAGCACATTTTTTTGTCCATTAAAATAACATAAAATTGATCAGATTGATTTACAATGTAGACATTGTTAATGTTGTAAATGACTATTGTAGCTGGAAATGGCAGATTTTTTATGGAATATCTACAAAGGCGTACAGAGGCCCATTATCAGCAACCATCACTCCTATGTTCCAATGGCACGTTGTGTTAGCTAATAGCTAATATATCATTTTAAAAGGCTAATTGATCATTAGAAAACCCCTTTGCAGTTATGTTAGCACAGCTGAAAACTGTTGTTCTGATAAAATAAGAAATAAAACTGTCCTTCTTTAGACTAGTTGTGTATCTGGAGCATCAGCATTTGTGGGTTCGAATACAGGCTCAAAATGGCCTGAAACAAAGAATTTCTACTGAAACTCATCAGTCTATACTTGTTCTGAGAAATGAAGGCTATCCTATGTGAGAAATTGGCAAGAAACTGAAGATCTCGTACAACGCTGTGTACTACTCCCTTCACAGAACAGTGCAAACTGGCTCTAACCAGAATAAAAAGAGGAGTGGGAGGCCCTGGTGCACAACTGAGCAAGAGGACAAGTACATTAGAGTGTCTAGTTTGAGAAACAGACGCCTCACAAGTTCTCAACTGGCAGCTTCATTAAATAGTACCCGCAAAACACCAGTCTCAACTTGAAGAGGCGACTCCGGGATGCTGGCCTTCTAGGCAGAGTTGCAAAGAAAAAGCCATATCTCAGACTGGCCAATAAAAATAAAAGATTAAGGTGGGCAAAAGAACACAGACACTGGACAGAGGAACTCTGCCTCGAAGGCCAGCGTCCCGGAGTCGCCTCTTCACTATTGACGTTGAGACTGGTGTTTTGCGGGTACTATTTAATGAAGCTGCCAGTTGAGGATTTGTGAGGTGTTTTATAATGATCAATTAGCTTTTTCAAATTATAAACTTGGATTAGCTAACACAACGTGTCATTTTAACACAGGAGTGATGGTTGCTGACAATAATCCTCCTTACGCACATGTAGATATTCCATAAAAAATCTGCCGTTTCCAGCTACAATAGTCATTAACAACATTAATGGACAAAAAATGAGCTTTTCTTTCAAAAACAAGAACATTTCTTAGTAGTGTATGTATATTACATTTTTTTTTTTTGGGGGGGGGGGGGTCAGTCAACAACTCTCAACATTAAGCTGAGTTCCCTCCAAAAATAAACAAAAACAATAACGTTGTCACGTCCTGACCTTAGAGATCCTTTTTATGTCTCTGTTTTGGTTGGTCAGGGCGTGAGTTTGGGTGGGCATTCTATGTCTGGTGTTCTATGTTGTCCTTGTGTTGTATTTCTGTGTGTTTGGCCTGGTATGGTTCTCAATCAGAGGCAGCTGTCTTTCATTGTCTCTGATTGAGAATCATATTTAGGTAGCCTGTTCCCACCTGTGTTTGTGGGTGGTTGTTTCCTGTTTAGTGTTTGTTTCACCTTTCAGGACTGTTCATTTGTCGTGTTTGTTGTTTTGTTTAGTGTTGCGTATTGGATTAAAGAATATGAACACTTACCACGCTGCACCTTGGTCCTCTTCTTCTCCTCCAGACGACAAGCGTTACAAACGTGTAATGATCAAAACGAACTCTTCCACATATTCAGCAGGGAGTTCTGCCATTTTGCCATTCCCCCACCCCAGTACCACTACTTCCCATGGCTAAGCTTTTAACTGCAGTAATGACATGGTTTGACAACAGCTTCCTTGATCTCAGTGTCACCAATACTTAACAACTATCTATGCCTTTGAGGTAAGTTGGGGAATAACAAAATACCCACTTTCAAGCATTTCACTATCAAAGGACAGTACATGGACAAAGTCACATTTTAGACCACAAACTTAACTTAATTTACAAGAAGACAAGGCAGCATCTCGTTCTAGTTTTAATACAAACAAACACTCACTGACCGTGGTGTACACATCCCTGATTGAGAGGGTTCTTGTGAAAAAGTATTACTGAATTACTACACAAAACCTATTGGTGCAGTAGTGACTATGCAGACTTGTAGGGATTGTGTAGCGAATGTGCACTACTCAATTTACACAAGTAGAGTTTTGTAGTGTTCAATAGGAGTCATTTAAACTAAACTCTAAACTCTTTCATAATTTAAACCTTTTCGGTGAGTTCAAGGTTATTGACTTAGCAGGTGACATATCACGTTTGACTTTATTCTTAGCTGTCTGTTGTTTTTCTTCTTCAGGTGATAGATATGCAAAATGAAAGTACACACAGAATCTTGAGAATGGGATGGCCATACAATGCCACAATGTCATGCAGTGTACACCAGTGGAGGCTCCTCAGAGGAGGAAGGGGGGGGACCATCCTCCTGTGGTAAACCGTGGGGTGTTGTGTTGAGCGTGCAGAGATTAACACAGAGACAGGGAGGTTCTAGTCAGAAAACATGACTTTACTAGAAAACAAAATAAACATAACAACAAAATAACTTAGGTTTGGCTCGGTCCTTCTTCTAGGATTCTGCTCTGTGACTGTCTTCCATGGCGGTGTGCTACGGTGCTTCCTGCACGGCTGGTTGGCACTTTCCCCTAATTACCTCTACTTGGACCATCAGCGTCGGGGTGCCCAGCCAGTGTACTCCCAGCAGAGGTAGCCAAACTCGCGGCACGTACCTCCCCTCTAAGCTTTTGGTTTTATTAATGTATTGCCACCGTGACCCGCCGGTGTAACTGCTAAACTGCTTGCTGATTGTACACTGTACTGCATGATTGTAGCGGGTTAACTAACGTGTTGGTACTAGTAGCTGTGTTGACTATGACGTTAGCTAATACGGTGATAACAATGATTTTTAGTCTGGTCACAGACAGCTGATATGTTGTCCACTGAAGTCCACAAGGGAAAAGCTGAGAGGAGGAGAGCAAGTAGATGCGAGAAAGACTTATACAAAATGATCATAATGTTTGTATGTGGCTGCTATGAAAGTGAACTGTGTTTGTTTGTGATCAAGTGTGTTTTCATTCCGCCGATTATGTGGGAATACCTTTCTTAATTGGAAGCAAACGGAACGAAATGGGGAGAAACATTCCTGAATTTGTCCAATAGAAATTCTCGTTTGCAATGGTTATACCCTAGACCAGCTATATATGCAGGCAAGAGTGTGCAAGGCGGTATTGAATGTGTCACTGTCTGTCACCTTGATTTCTATATTTTTTATCTTGACCTGTGCAGCTACGTTGTAAACTTCTTTTTATAGACTAGGTTGTAGCAACCTCATAATGGGTATAGGGACAATTTGAGTATCATGTAGTAGCCTAAACCTATCAATGTTACATTGAGCTAGGTGAATGGAATATGAATGACAGTCAACCAATATGCTGTAATAGAAATAAGCCCCTCATCTTAAATGTCACCGACCGCCACTGGTTGCATATTGTTTTGCAGAATACATTCTGATATCTGGAAGTACACATGGGAGGGCTGGTTTCTCAACAACCAAGATGCGACAAACACACTTGTGCCTCGGGGTGACCACACCCTTCATCTCTCTCTCTCTCTCTCTCTCTCTCTCTCTCTCGCGCTCTTTCCCTTTCTCTCTCTCTCTGTAATTCAATATTCTTTAATCGCATGTATGACAAGGTCAATGTTGCCAAAGCAAAGTGATACACATATACATTATGAAAACAACAGTGACAACAATAAGAATAGTGCATTTAATACCAAATAAATTATATAATATAATACTGAAAAAAAACAAGTGTTACATATATATACAGTACCAGTGTGGCAAAAGTGGGCCAAGCTGTCGTCAAGGCAAATGGTGGCTACTTCAAAGAATCTAAAATATAAAATATATTTTGACTTGTTTATAACACTTGTTTTTGTTACTACATGATTCCAAATATGTTATTTCATAGTTTTGATGTCTTCACTATTGATTTACATTGTAGAAGAAAACCCCTTGAATGAGTAGGTGTGTCCAAACTTATGACTGGTACTGTATGTTGTCTATTACTTATAATATATGGATTAAATAGCACATAGAGATGTAAAAAATACTCTCAATAGTTGTTTGTCTCTCATTTTCTGTAAAGTGACAGAACTAACATTACCAGTTGAGCAATATAACACTAGCCACAGAAACTAGAATAACCACCACTTCATACCAGGAACCACTTCGTACCTTGATTTCTTTGAATTAGACAAACATTTTACCTGCAGAAGCTGTGGAAAAGACTGCCATTACAGTTTGGAATTTACACATACCCTTTGTATGATTCATGTGATTAAATACACACAATGTCTATAGTTTCAGATATGCCATATATAGGAATCAGTGGACATGTCAGTGGACATGTCAGTTAATGTCAGATATCGGACATATTTGAAATACATCTGTTACATATATGACATGCAGTCAGGTCTATAATTATTGCCACAGAGGAGTTAATCTATTAAATAATATTGTGATCAGATATAAAAGTATGATACAGTGGAATTGCGAAGTGTTGATTTTGGCACCTGCCTAAAATGATACCTGCAGAAGCTGTAGAAGAGACTGCAACTCAAGGATTGGCCTTCGCACCCACACATGATGCTGCACAACCAACAGTTGACATCTAAAAGCACGACGCATTCTCTCGAGTCACGCAGGCCTAAATATATATATATATATACTGTATATATATAAAACGTTTTTCCCAGGACCAGTTTTCTAAAGTTTGGAATTTGAATATAACCTTTGTGTCACCTTCGTCGTAATAACTGGACCAAGGTGCAGCATGTTTTCCACATGTTTATTTATAGTGAAACGCACAAAACAATAAAGAATGACCGAAAATTTTACCTAGAACCCCACATAGAAATAATAAACTAGAATACCCCCCAGTCACGCCCTGACCTACTTTACCATAGAGAAACAAAGGCTCTCTATGGTCAGGGTGTGACAGTACCCCCCCCCCCCCCCCCCCCCCACAAAGGTGCGGACTCCGGCCGCAAAACCTGAAACCAAATGGGGAGGGTAGGGGGGGGGGGGGGGTAATTAGTGTCGGTGGCGGCTCCGGTGCGGGCCGAAGAACCCGCTCATCCCGCAGATCCAACCATGGACCCGGGCGGAACACTGTGCCTGAACTGGACCTTGGTGTCAAGGAAGGCTCCTGCCATGGAGCGGGACTGGATGCCGTGTCTGGACTGGGCTTCAGCGCAAAGGATGCTCCTGCCATGGAGCTGGACTGGACGCCATGTCTGGACTGGACCTCGGCGCAGAGGAGAGCTCCTGCCATGGATCTGGACTGGACGCCATGTTTATAAGCTCTGGACCGTTGACCCTCGCTGGAGGTTCCGGACCATTGACCGTCGCCGGAGGTTCCGGACTGTGGACCATCGCAGGAGGTTCCGGACTGTGGACCGTCGCAGGATGTTCCGTACTGTGAACCGTCGCCGGAAGCTCTGGACTGGGAATCGTCGCCGGATTCTGGACTGGAAACCGTCACTGGGGGCTCTGGACTGGGAGCCCTCGCTAGCGGCTCTGGACTGTGAATACGCACTGGAGGCCTAGTGTGTGGAGCCGGTACAGGTGACACCGGACTGGTGACACGCACTTCAGAGAGAGTGCGGGGAGCAGGCACAGGATGTACCGGACTGGGGAGGCGCACTGGAGGCCTGATGCGTGGGGCCGGTATAGGTGGCACCGGACTGGTGACACGCACTTCAGGGCGAGTGCGTAGAGCTGGCACAGGACGTACCGGACTGGAGAGGTGCACTGGAGGCCTGATGCGTGGAGCTGGCACAGGACGTACTGGGCTGTGGAGGCATACTGGAGATCTGGTGCGTATAGCCGGCATCAATTGTACCGGTTCGATGACACACTTCGCACGGCAAGCGCAAGGAGCTGGCACAGGACGCACTGGGCTGTGGAGGCGCACTGGAGACCTGGTGCGTAGAGCCGGCACAAATTGTACCGGAACAATGACACACTTCGCACGGCAAGTGCGAGGAGCTGGCACAGGACGTACTGGGCTGTGGAGGCGCACTGGAGACCTGGTGCGTAAAGCCGGCACACATGGCACCGGACAAGTGACACGTTCCTCAAGGCGAGTGTGGAGAGCTGGTACAGGACTTACTGGGCTGTGGATGCGTACTGGAGACCTGGTGCGTGGAGCCGGCACAGATTTCACCAGAATAATAGCACGCTCCTCAGGACAAGTACAGGGAGCTGACTCAGGTGGCATTAAATTAATATCACTCTTCTTAGGGCAAATGTCGTGCATCTTCCACCAACTCAACAACTCTTTCCGTTCTTTCTCCTCCAATATCTCCATCTAATCACTGACTCTCTGACTCTCTCCGTTCACTCTTCGGCTCCGCCGACCACCCCTTGTGTCCCCCCCCCAAAAAAATTGGGCTGTTTCTTGTGCTTTCCATGTGGCCGCGAACCCCTGCGTTGTCACTGTCCTCCATCATAACCTTTTGTCTGCCTCCACGGAAGGCGATCCTGTCCTGCCAGGATTTCCTCCCAAGTCCAGGATCCCTTCCCATCCAAAATCTCCTCCCAACTCCAGGATACCTTCTCCTCCTGGGCACGCTGTTTGGTCCTTTTGTGGTGGGATATTCTGTCACGTTCATCGTAATAACTAGACCAAGGTGCAGCGCGATATGGTTTCCACATGTTTATTTATAGTGAAACGCACAAAACAATAAAGAATGACCGAAACGCGAAGACGTTGTGCACATGCACAAACACAAAACAATATCCCACAAACACAGGTGGGAAAACAGCTACCTAAAATATGATCCCCATTTAGAGACAACGATTACCAGCTGCCTCTAATTGGGAATCATACAAATAAATCACCAACATAGAAATAATAACCTAGAACCCCATATAGAAATAATAAACTAGAATACCCCCCAGTCACACCCTAACTTCACCATAGAGAAAGAAAGGCTCTCTATGGTCAGGGCATGAGCCTTTGTTTGCTTCATGTGATTAAATTCTCACAATGTCTATAGTCTTTTATCAAACAATACAATCTAATATTGAGGATGAAAACACTACAGATTAGTGGATTATTCAGATGAATGCAACATTCATACAATGAGAAGACCATATATGTTGTAGATAGGAAAAGGCTATGTTCCAAAATCTGCAACTGCATACTTAGAAAGCATGCCCAGGAAAGACATACAGAGCCTCCTGTACTTCTTTCTGAATGTTTTGTAACCTTTGTCCTCATCTGAAAATGCCCCAGGGGTCTAATCCTTTAGGTGCAATGCTTAGAAAGTTGCAGATAGAAACATGATGTATTTAGTTGACCTTATTTCCTAGTCAAACAAAGAAAATCATGTTTGTAGACACATCATATTAGAAGACATGTTTAACTGTTCTTCAACTGTCATGCGGTACTATACGAAATGGCATGATGTATTAAAGCCCCAAGTGTAATGATCTGATAGGATTAAGGAAGTAAAATCAGGATCTGGCAGATTATTAATTAGATGCTTTCGTGAGAAACACAAATGTAGAACAGAGACACCGTCAGCCAACAATTAGTGAAACCACAACTAGGTACCTACCGCCCAGTTTACCTTGAGAGGAATGCGGATAGACAATATGGGTTTTAAGAAATTATGCTTCTGTTTCCTGTTTGACTGTCACTTAGGTCAACGTACTTTCCAACATGTTATTATTAGAAAACATCAAAATGCTGACAACTAGGCATTTTACCTTTTTGTAACCTATAAACTGGCATGCTGGTCTATAGTTCTATTTCAAGTAAGGGGTTCTCTCTAGACTTGTACATCACATCAGTGGACGTGTCAGTTACATGTCAAATATCGGTCGTATTTGAAATACGTCCGTTACATACAGTATGACATGCAGTCAGGTCCATAATTATTGGCACCCTTGATAAAGATGAGCAAAAAATGATTGTATGAAATATATAACACACATACTGAGCTATACTGCATGCTCAAAAAATAAGGTCATATCAGTTGTTGCATACATGGAGAGCCCAAAAAAGAGTTAATCTATTAAATAATATTGTGATCAGATATAAATGTATGATACAGTGGAATTTTGAAGATTTGATTTTGGCACCTGTCTAAAATTGTACCTGCAGAAGCTGTAGAAAACATTGTAACTCAAGGCTTGTCCTTCGCAGCCACACAGGATGCTGCACAACCAACAGTTGACATCTAAAAGCACGAAGCATTCTCTCGAATCACACAGGCCTATACAGTTGAAGTCGGAAGTTTACATACACAAGGGGTTGGAGTCATTAAAACACATTTTTCAACCACTCCACAAATTTCTTGTTAACAAACTATACTATTGGCAAGTCGGTTAGAACATCTACTTTCTGCATGACACAAGTCATTTTTCCAACAATTGTTTACAGCCAGATTATTTCACTTATAATTCATTGTATCACAGTTCCAGTGGGTCAGAAGTTTACATACACTAAGTTGACTGTGCCTTTAAACAGCTTGGAAAATTTCAAAAAATTATGTAATGGCTTTAGAAGCTTCTGATAGGCTAATTAACATAATTTGAGTCAATTGGAGATGTACCTGTGGATGTATTTCAAGGCCTACCTCCGAACTCAGTGCCTCTTAGCTTGACATCATGGGAAAATCAAAAGAAATCAGCCAAGACCTCAGATAAAAAATTGTAGACCTCCACAAGTCTGGTTCATCCTTGGGAGCAATTTCAAAACGCCTGAAGGTACCACGTTCATCTGTAAAAACAATAATACGCAAGTATAAACACCATGGGACCACGCAGCCGTCATACGGCTCAGGAAGGAGACGCATTCTGTCTCCTAGAGATTAATGTACTTTGGTGTGAAAAGTGCAATTCTATCCCAGAACAACAGCAAAGGACCTTGTGAAGATGCTGGTGGAAACAGGTACAAAGGTATCTATAGCCACGGTAAAATGAGTCCTGTATCGACATAACCTGAAAGGCCACTCAGCAAGGAAGAAGCCACTGCTCCAAAACTGCCATAAAAAAGCCAGACTACGGTTTGCAACTGCACATGGGGACAAAGATGGTACTTTTTGGAGAAATGTCCTCTGGTCTGATGAAACAAAAATACTTGCGTACTATTGTTTGTACAGATGAACATGGTACCGTCAGGCATTTGGAAATTGCTCCCAAGGATGAACCAGACCTGTAGGGGTCTACAATTTTTTATCTGAGGTCTTGGCTGATTTCTTTAGATTTTCCCATGATGTCAAGCAAAGAGGCACTGAGTTTGAAGATAGGCCTTGAAATACATCCACAGGTACACCTCAAATTGACTCAAATTATATCAATTAGCCTATCAGAAGCTTCTAAAGCCATGACATAATTTTCTGGCTTTTTCCAAGCTGTTTAAAGGCACAGTCAACTTAGAGCATGTAAACTTCTGACCCACTGGAATTGTGATACAGCGAATAATAAGTGAAATCATGTGTCTGTAAACAATTGTTGGAAAAATTACTTTCTGTCATGCAGAAAGTATATGTCCTAACCGACTTGCCAAAAGTATAGTTTGTTAACAAGAAATGTGTGGAGTGGTTGAAAAACAAGTTTTAATGACTCCAACCAAGTCTATGTAAACTTCCGACTTCAACTGTATATTGCATGCTCAAAAAATAAGGTCGTATCAGTTGTTGCATACATGGAGAGCCACAAAGCAGGTAATCTATTAAATAATTTTGTGATCTTATATAAAAGTATGATACAATGGAATTGTGAAGTGTTGATTTGGGCAACTGTCTAAAAGTGTACCTGCAGAAGCTGTAGAAAAGACTTTAACTCAAGTTTTGTCTTTCGCAGCCACACATGGTGCTGCACAACCAACAGTTTTCATCTAAAAGCACAAAGCATCCCCTCGAGTCACGCAGTCCTATATATATATATATATTTTATATATATTAAAGACGTTTTTCCCAGCAACAGATTTCTAAAGTTTGGAATTTGCATATAACCTTTGTTTGCTTCATGTGATTAAATGCTCACAATGTCTGTAGTCCTTTAGCAAACAATACAATCTAATATTGAGGATGAAAACACTACAGATTAGTGGATTATTCAGATGAATACAACATTTATACAAGGAGAAGACCATATATGATGTAGATAGGAAATGGCTGTTCCAATATCTGCAACTGCATACTTAGAATGCATGCCCAGGAAAGACATACAGAGACTCCTGTACTTCTTTCTGAATGTTTTGTAACCTTTGTTCTCATCTGAAAATGCCCCAGTGGTCTTGCTTAGAAAGTTGCAGATAGAAAATAAATTGTATAGTTAACCTTATTTCCTAGTGAAACCAAGAAAACCAAGATAATCATGTTTGTAGACACAGCATATTGGAAGACATGTTTAACTGTGGTTCTACATTCATGCGTTACTATTCGAAATTGCTTGATGTTGTATTAAAGTGGCAAGTGTAATGATCTGATAGAATTAAGGAAGTAAAATCAGGATCTGCCAGATTATTAATTAGATGCTTTCGTGAGAAACACACATGTAGAACAGAGACACTGTCAGAAAACAATTAGTGAAACCACAACTAGGTACCTACCGCCCAGTTTACCTTGAGAGGAATGCGGATAGACATACCAGATTGCTGTTAAATTATTCAGGACTTCTTAAAGCATTCGGCTTTGACTATAACATTTTATTATACCTCTATACTGAACATTTGAATGTGGGTTTTAAGAAATGATGCTTCTGTTTCCTGTTTGACTGTCAGTGAGGTCAACGTACTTTCCAACATGTTATTATTGGAAAACATCAAAATGCTGATATCTAGGCATTTTACCTTTTTGTAACGTATAAGCTGGCATGCTGGTCTATAGTTCTGTTTCATGTAAGGGGTTTTCTCTAGAGTAGTACATCACATCAGTGGATGTGTCAGTTACATGTCAAATATCGGTCGTATTTGAAATACGTCCGTTACATATATGACATGCAGTCAGGTCCATAATTATTGGCACCATTGATAAAGATGAGCAAAAAAATATTGTATAAAATAGATAATACCCATTCTGAGCTACAGTTGAAGTCGGAAGTTTACATACACCTTAGCCAAATACATTTAAACTCAGTTTTTCACAATTCCTGACATTTAATCCTTGTACAAATTCCCTGTTTTAGGTCAGTTAGGATCACAACTTTATTTTAAGAATTTGAAATGTCAGAATAATAGCAGAGAGAATTATTTATTTCAGCTTTTATTTCTTTTATCACATTCCCAGTGGGTCAGAAGTTTACATACACTCAATTAGCGTTTGGTAGCATTGCCTTTAAATTGTTTAACTTGGGTCAAACGTTTCAGGTAGCCTTCTACAAGCTTCCCACAATAAGTTGGGTGAATTTTGGCCCATTCCTCCTGATAGAGCTGGTGTTACTGAGTCAGGTCTGTAGGCCTCATTGGTAACACACGCTTTTTCAGTTCTGCCCACACATTTTCTATAGGATTGAGGTCAGGGCTTTGTGATGACCACTCCAATACCTTGACTTTGTTGTCCTTAAGCTATTTTGCCACAACTTTGGAAGTATGCTTGGGGTCATTGTCCCTTTGGATGACTCATTTGAAACCAAGCTTTAACCTCCTGACTGATGTCTTGAGATGTTGCTCAATATATCCACATAACTTTCCTGCCTCATGATGCCATCTATTTTATGAAGTGCACAAGTCCCTCCTGCAGCAAAGCACCCTCACAACATGATGCTGCCACCCATTTGCTTCATGGTTGTGATGGTGTTCTTTGGCTTGCAAGCCTTCCCTTTTTCCTCCAAACATAACAATGGTCATTATGGCCAAACAGTTCTACTTTTGTTTCATCAGACCAGAGGACATTTCTCCAAAAAGTAGGATCTTTGTCCCCACGTGCAGTTGCAAACCGTAGTCTGGCTTTTTTATGCAGCTTTGGAGCAGTGGCTTCTTCCTTGCTGAGCGGCCTTTCAGGTTATGTCGATAATGGACTCATTTTACTGTGGATATAGATACATTTGTACCGGTTTCCTCCAGCATCTTCACAAGGTCCTTTGCTGTTGTTCTGGTATTGATTTGCACTTTTCGCACCAAAGTACGTTCATCTCTAGGAGACAGAATGCGTCTCCTTCCTGAGCGGTATGACGGCTGTGTGCTCCCATGGTGTTCATACTTGCGTACTATTGTTTGTACAGATGAACATGGTACCGTCAGGCATTTGGAAATTGCTCCCAAGGATGAACCAGACCTGTAGTGGTCTACAATTTTGTATCTGAGGTCTTGGCTGATTTCTTTAGATTTTCCCATGATGTCAAGCAAAGAGGCACTGAGTTTGAAGATAGGCCTTGAAATACATCCACAGGTACACCTCAAATTGACTCAAATTATATCAATTAGCCTTTCAGAAGCTTCTAAAGCCATGACATCATTTTCTGGCTTTTTCCAAGCTGTTTAAAGGCACAGTCAACTTAGAGCATGTAAACTTCTGACCCACTGGAATTGTGATACAGCAAATAATAAGTGAAATCATGTGTCTGTAAACAATTGTTGGAAAAATTACTTTCTGTCATGCAGAAAGTATATGTCCTAACCGACTTGCCAAAAGTATAGTTTGTTAACAAGAAATGTGTGGAGTGGTTGAAAAACAAGTTTTAATGACTCCAACCAAGTCTATGTAAACTTCCGACTTCAACTGTATATTGCATGCTCAAAAAATAAGGTCGTATCAGTTGTTGCATACATGGAGAGCCAAAAAGCAGGTAATCTATTAAATAATTTTGTGATCTTATATAAAAGTATGATACAATGGAATTGTGAAGTGTTGATTTGGGCAACTGTCTAAAAGTGTACCTGCAGAAGCTGTAGAAAAGACTTTAACTCAAGTTTTGTCTTTCGCAGCCACACATGGTGCTGCACAACCAACAGTTTTCATCTAAAAGCACAAAGCATCCCCTCGAGTCACGCAGTCCTATATATATATATATATTTTATATATATTAAAGACGTTTTTCCCAGCAACAGATTTCTAAAGTTTGGAATTTGCATATAACCTTTGTTTGCTTCATGTGATTAAATGCTCACAATGTCTGTAGTCCTTTAGCAAACAATACAATCTAATATTGAGGATGAAAACACTACAGATTAGTGGATTATTCAGATGAATACAACATTTATACAAGGAGAAGACCATATATGATGTAGATAGGAAATGGCTGTTCCAATATCTGCAACTGCATACTTAGAATGCATGCCCAGGAAAGACATACAGAGACTCCTGTACTTCTTTCTGAATGTTTTGTAACCTTTGTTCTCATCTGAAAATGCCCCAGTGGTCTTGCTTAGAAAGTTGCAGATAGAAAATAAATTGTATAGTTAACCTTATTTCCTAGTGAAACCAAGAAAACCAAGATAATCATGTTTGTAGACACAGCATATTGGAAGACATGTTTAACTGTGGTTCTACATTCATGCGTTACTATTCGAAATTGCTTGATGTTGTATTAAAGTGGCAAGTGTAATGATCTGATAGAATTAAGGAAGTAAAATCAGGATCTGCCAGATTATTAATTAGATGCTTTCGTGAGAAACACACATGTAGAACAGAGACACTGTCAGAAAACAATTAGTGAAACCACAACTAGGTACCTACCGCCCAGTTTACCTTGAGAGGAATGCGGATAGACATACCAGATTGCTGTTAAATTATTCAGGACTTCTTAAAGCATTCGGCTTTGACTATAACATTTTATTATACCTCTATACTGAACATTTGAATGTGGGTTTTAAGAAATGATGCTTCTGTTTCCTGTTTGACTGTCAGTGAGGTCAACGTACTTTCCAACATGTTATTATTGGAAAACATCAAAATGCTGATATCTAGGCATTTTACCTTTTTGTAACGTATAAGCTGGCATGCTGGTCTATAGTTCTGTTTCATGTAAGGGGTTTTCTCTAGAGTAGTACATCACATCAGTGGATGTGTCAGTTACATGTCAAATATCGGTCGTATTTGAAATACGTCCGTTACATATATGACATGCAGTCAGGTCCATAATTATTGGCACCATTGATAAAGATGAGCAAAAAAATATTGTATAAAATAGATAATACCCATTCTGAGCTACAGTTGAAGTCGGAAGTTTACATACACCTTAGCCAAATACATTTAAACTCAGTTTTTCACAATTCCTGACATTTAATCCTTGTACAAATTCCCTGTTTTAGGTCAGTTAGGATCACAACTTTATTTTAAGAATTTGAAATGTCAGAATAATAGCAGAGAGAATTATTTATTTCAGCTTTTATTTCTTTTATCACATTCCCAGTGGGTCAGAAGTTTACATACACTCAATTAGCGTTTGGTAGCATTGCCTTTAAATTGTTTAACTTGGGTCAAACGTTTCAGGTAGCCTTCTACAAGCTTCCCACAATAAGTTGGGTGAATTTTGGCCCATTCCTCCTGATAGAGCTGGTGTTACTGAGTCAGGTCTGTAGGCCTCATTGGTAACACACGCTTTTTCAGTTCTGCCCACACATTTTCTATAGGATTGAGGTCAGGGCTTTGTGATGACCACTCCAATACCTTGACTTTGTTGTCCTTAAGCTATTTTGCCACAACTTTGGAAGTATGCTTGGGGTCATTGTCCCTTTGGATGACTCATTTGAAACCAAGCTTTAACCTCCTGACTGATGTCTTGAGATGTTGCTCAATATATCCACATAACTTTCCTGCCTCATGATGCCATCTATTTTATGAAGTGCACAAGTCCCTCCTGCAGCAAAGCACCCTCACAACATGATGCTGCCACCCATTTGCTTCATGGTTGTGATGGTGTTCTTTGGCTTGCAAGCCTTCCCTTTTTCCTCCAAACATAACAATGGTCATTATGGCCAAACAGTTCTACTTTTGTTTCATCAGACCAGAGGACATTTCTCCAAAAAGTAGGATCTTTGTCCCCACGTGCAGTTGCAAACCGTAGTCTGGCTTTTTTATGCAGCTTTGGAGCAGTGGCTTCTTCCTTGCTGAGCGGCCTTTCAGGTTATGTCGATAATGGACTCATTTTACTGTGGATATAGATACATTTGTACCGGTTTCCTCCAGCATCTTCACAAGGTCCTTTGCTGTTGTTCTGGTATTGATTTGCACTTTTCGCACCAAAGTACGTTCATCTCTAGGAGACAGAATGCGTCTCCTTCCTGAGCGGTATGACGGCTGTGTGCTCCCATGGTGTTCATACTTGCGTACTATTGTTTGTACAGATGAACATGGTACCGTCAGGCATTTGGAAATTGCTCCCAAGGATGAACCAGACCTGTAGTGGTCTACAATTTTGTATCTGAGGTCTTGGCTGATTTCTTTAGATTTTCCCATGATGTCAAGCAAAGAGGCACTGAGTTTGAAGATAGGCCTTGAAATACATCCACAGGTACACCTCAAATTGACTCAAATTATATCAATTAGCCTTTCAGAAGCTTCTAAAGCCATGACATCATTTTCTGGCTTTTTCCAAGCTGTTTAAAGGCACAGTCAACTTAGAGCATGTAAACTTCTGACCCACTGGAATTGTGATACAGCGAATAATAAGTGAAATCATGTGTCTGTAAACAATTGTTGGAAAAATTACTTTCTGTCATGCAGAAAGTATATGTCCTAACCGACTTGCCAAAAGTATAGTTTGTTAACAAGAAATGTGTGGAGTGGTTGAAAAACAAGTTTTAATGACTCCAACCAAGTCTATGTAAACTTCCGACTTCAACTGTATATTGCATGCTCAAAAAATAAGGTCGTATCAGTTGTTGCATACATGGAGAGCCACAAAGCAGGTAATCTATTAAATAATTTTGTGATCTTATATAAAAGTATGATACAATGGAATTGTGAAGTGTTGATTTGGGCAACTGTCTAAAAGTGTACCTGCAGAAGCTGTAGAAAAGACTTTAACTCAAGTTTTGTCTTTCGCAGCCACACATGGTGCTGCACAACCAACAGTTTTCATCTAAAAGCACAAAGCATCCCCTCGAGTCACGCAGTCCTATATATATATATATATTTTATATATATTAAAGACGTTTTTCCCAGCAACAGATTTCTAAAGTTTGGAATTTGCATATAACCTTTGTTTGCTTCATGTGATTAAATGCTCACAATGTCTGTAGTCCTTTAGCAAACAATACAATCTAATATTGAGGATGAAAACACTACAGATTAGTGGATTATTCAGATGAATACAACATTTATACAAGGAGAAGACCATATATGATGTAGATAGGAAATGGCTGTTCCAATATCTGCAACTGCATACTTAGAATGCATGCCCAGGAAAGACATACAGAGACTCCTGTACTTCTTTCTGAATGTTTTGTAACCTTTGTTCTCATCTGAAAATGCCCCAGTGGTCTTGCTTAGAAAGTTGCAGATAGAAAATAAATTGTATAGTTAACCTTATTTCCTAGTGAAACCAAGAAAACCAAGATAATCATGTTTGTAGACACAGCATATTGGAAGACATGTTTAACTGTGGTTCTACATTCATGCGTTACTATTCGAAATTGCTTGATGTTGTATTAAAGTGGCAAGTGTAATGATCTGATAGAATTAAGGAAGTAAAATCAGGATCTGCCAGATTATTAATTAGATGCTTTCGTGAGAAACACACATGTAGAACAGAGACACTGTCAGAAAACAATTAGTGAAACCACAACTAGGTACCTACCGCCCAGTTTACCTTGAGAGGAATGCGGATAGACATACCAGATTGCTGTTAAATTATTCAGGACTTCTTAAAGCATTCGGCTTTGACTATAACATTTTATTATACCTCTATACTGAACATTTGAATGTGGGTTTTAAGAAATGATGCTTCTGTTTCCTGTTTGACTGTCAGTGAGGTCAACGTACTTTCCAACATGTTATTATTGGAAAACATCAAAATGCTGATATCTAGGCATTTTACCTTTTTGTAACGTATAAGCTGGCATGCTGGTCTATAGTTCTGTTTCATGTAAGGGGTTTTCTCTAGAGTAGTACATCACATCAGTGGATGTGTCAGTTACATGTCAAATATCGGTCGTATTTGAAATACGTCCGTTACATATATGACATGCAGTCAGGTCCATAATTATTGGCACCATTGATAAAGATGAGCAAAAAAATATTGTATAAAATAGATAATACCCATTCTGAGCTACAGTTGAAGTCGGAAGTTTACATACACCTTAGCCAAATACATTTAAACTCAGTTTTTCACAATTCCTGACATTTAATCCTTGTACAAATTCCCTGTTTTAGGTCAGTTAGGATCACAACTTTATTTTAAGAATTTGAAATGTCAGAATAATAGCAGAGAGAATTATTTATTTCAGCTTTTATTTCTTTTATCACATTCCCAGTGGGTCAGAAGTTTACATACACTCAATTAGCGTTTGGTAGCATTGCCTTTAAATTGTTTAACTTGGGTCAAACGTTTCAGGTAGCCTTCTACAAGCTTCCCACAATAAGTTGGGTGAATTTTGGCCCATTCCTCCTGATAGAGCTGGTGTTACTGAGTCAGGTCTGTAGGCCTCATTGGTAACACACGCTTTTTCAGTTCTGCCCACACATTTTCTATAGGATTGAGGTCAGGGCTTTGTGATGACCACTCCAATACCTTGACTTTGTTGTCCTTAAGCTATTTTGCCACAACTTTGGAAGTATGCTTGGGGTCATTGTCCCTTTGGATGACTCATTTGAAACCAAGCTTTAACCTCCTGACTGATGTCTTGAGATGTTGCTCAATATATCCACATAACTTTCCTGCCTCATGATGCCATCTATTTTATGAAGTGCACAAGTCCCTCCTGCAGCAAAGCACCCTCACAACATGATGCTGCCACCCATTTGCTTCATGGTTGTGATGGTGTTCTTTGGCTTGCAAGCCTTCCCTTTTTCCTCCAAACATAACAATGGTCATTATGGCCAAACAGTTCTACTTTTGTTTCATCAGACCAGAGGACATTTCTCCAAAAAGTAGGATCTTTGTCCCCACGTGCAGTTGCAAACCGTAGTCTGGCTTTTTTATGCAGCTTTGGAGCAGTGGCTTCTTCCTTGCTGAGCGGCCTTTCAGGTTATGTCGATAATGGACTCATTTTACTGTGGATATAGATACATTTGTACCGGTTTCCTCCAGCATCTTCACAAGGTCCTTTGCTGTTGTTCTGGTATTGATTTGCACTTTTCGCACCAAAGTACGTTCATCTCTAGGAGACAGAATGCGTCTCCTTCCTGAGCGGTATGACGGCTGTGTGCTCCCATGGTGTTCATACTTGCGTACTATTGTTTGTACAGATGAACATGGTACCGTCAGGCATTTGGAAATTGCTCCCAAGGATGAACCAGACCTGTAGTGGTCTACAATTTTGTATCTGAGGTCTTGGCTGATTTCTTTAGATTTTCCCATGATGTCAAGCAAAGAGGCACTGAGTTTGAAGATAGGCCTTGAAATACATCCACAGGTACACCTCAAATTGACTCAAATTATATCAATTAGCCTTTCAGAAGCTTCTAAAGCCATGACATCATTTTCTGGCTTTTTCCAAGCTGTTTAAAGGCACAGTCAACTTAGAGCATGTAAACTTCTGACCCACTGGAATTGTGATACAGCGAATAATAAGTGAAATCATGTGTCTGTAAACAATTGTTGGAAAAATTACTTTCTGTCATGCAGAAAGTATATGTCCTAACCGACTTGCCAAAAGTATAGTTTGTTAACAAGAAATGTGTGGAGTGGTTGAAAAACAAGTTTTAATGACTCCAACCAAGTCTATGTAAACTTCCGACTTCAACTGTATATTGCATGCTCAAAAAATAAGGTCGTATCAGTTGTTGCATACATGGAGAGCCACAAAGCAGGTAATCTATTAAATAATTTTGTGATCTTATATAAAAGTATGATACAATGGAATTGTGAAGTGTTGATTTGGGCAACTGTCTAAAAGTGTACCTGCAGAAGCTGTAGAAAAGACTTTAACTCAAGTTTTGTCTTTCGCAGCCACACATGGTGCTGCACAACCAACAGTTTTCATCTAAAAGCACAAAGCATCCCCTCGAGTCACGCAGTCCTATATATATATATATATTTTATATATATTAAAGACGTTTTTCCCAGCAACAGATTTCTAAAGTTTGGAATTTGCATATAACCTTTGTTTGCTTCATGTGATTAAATGCTCACAATGTCTGTAGTCCTTTAGCAAACAATACAATCTAATATTGAGGATGAAAACACTACAGATTAGTGGATTATTCAGATGAATACAACATTTATACAAGGAGAAGACCATATATGATGTAGATAGGAAATGGCTGTTCCAATATCTGCAACTGCATACTTAGAATGCATGCCCAGGAAAGACATACAGAGACTCCTGTACTTCTTTCTGAATGTTTTGTAACCTTTGTTCTCATCTGAAAATGCCCCAGTGGTCTTGCTTAGAAAGTTGCAGATAGAAAATAAATTGTATAGTTAACCTTATTTCCTAGTGAAACCAAGAAAACCAAGATAATCATGTTTGTAGACACAGCATATTGGAAGACATGTTTAACTGTGGTTCTACATTCATGCGTTACTATTCGAAATTGCTTGATGTTGTATTAAAGTGGCAAGTGTAATGATCTGATAGAATTAAGGAAGTAAAATCAGGATCTGCCAGATTATTAATTAGATGCTTTCGTGAGAAACACACATGTAGAACAGAGACACTGTCAGAAAACAATTAGTGAAACCACAACTAGGTACCTACCGCCCAGTTTACCTTGAGAGGAATGCGGATAGACATACCAGATTGCTGTTAAATTATTCAGGACTTCTTAAAGCATTCGGCTTTGACTATAACATTTTATTATACCTCTATACTGAACATTTGAATGTGGGTTTTAAGAAATGATGCTTCTGTTTCCTGTTTGACTGTCAGTGAGGTCAACGTACTTTCCAACATGTTATTATTGGAAAACATCAAAATGCTGATATCTAGGCATTTTACCTTTTTGTAACGTATAAGCTGGCATGCTGGTCTATAGTTCTGTTTCATGTAAGGGGTTTTCTCTAGAGTAGTACATCACATCAGTGGATGTGTCAGTTACATGTCAAATATCGGTCGTATTTGAAATACGTCCGTTACATATATGACATGCAGTCAGGTCCATAATTATTGGCACCATTGATAAAGATGAGCAAAAAAATATTGTATAAAATAGATAATACCCATTCTGAGCTACAGTTGAAGTCGGAAGTTTACATACACCTTAGCCAAATACATTTAAACTCAGTTTTTCACAATTCCTGACATTTAATCCTTGTACAAATTCCCTGTTTTAGGTCAGTTAGGATCACAACTTTATTTTAAGAATTTGAAATGTCAGAATAATAGCAGAGAGAATTATTTATTTCAGCTTTTATTTCTTTTATCACATTCCCAGTGGGTCAGAAGTTTACATACACTCAATTAGCGTTTGGTAGCATTGCCTTTAAATTGTTTAACTTGGGTCAAACGTTTCAGGTAGCCTTCTACAAGCTTCCCACAATAAGTTGGGTGAATTTTGGCCCATTCCTCCTGATAGAGCTGGTGTTACTGAGTCAGGTCTGTAGGCCTCATTGGTAACACACGCTTTTTCAGTTCTGCCCACACATTTTCTATAGGATTGAGGTCAGGGCTTTGTGATGACCACTCCAATACCTTGACTTTGTTGTCCTTAAGCTATTTTGCCACAACTTTGGAAGTATGCTTGGGGTCATTGTCCCTTTGGATGACTCATTTGAAACCAAGCTTTAACCTCCTGACTGATGTCTTGAGATGTTGCTCAATATATCCACATAACTTTCCTGCCTCATGATGCCATCTATTTTATGAAGTGCACAAGTCCCTCCTGCAGCAAAGCACCCTCACAACATGATGCTGCCACCCATTTGCTTCATGGTTGTGATGGTGTTCTTTGGCTTGCAAGCCTTCCCTTTTTCCTCCAAACATAACAATGGTCATTATGGCCAAACAGTTCTACTTTTGTTTCATCAGACCAGAGGACATTTCTCCAAAAAGTAGGATCTTTGTCCCCACGTGCAGTTGCAAACCGTAGTCTGGCTTTTTTATGCAGCTTTGGAGCAGTGGCTTCTTCCTTGCTGAGCGGCCTTTCAGGTTATGTCGATAATGGACTCATTTTACTGTGGATATAGATACATTTGTACCGGTTTCCTCCAGCATCTTCACAAGGTCCTTTGCTGTTGTTCTGGTATTGATTTGCACTTTTCGCACCAAAGTACGTTCATCTCTAGGAGACAGAATGCGTCTCCTTCCTGAGCGGTATGACGGCTGTGTGCTCCCATGGTGTTCATACTTGCGTACTATTGTTTGTACAGATGAACATGGTACCGTCAGGCATTTGGAAATTGCTCCCAAGGATGAACCAGACCTGTAGTGGTCTACAATTTTGTATCTGAGGTCTTGGCTGATTTCTTTAGATTTTCCCATGATGTCAAGCAAAGAGGCACTGAGTTTGAAGATAGGCCTTGAAATACATCCACAGGTACACCTCAAATTGACTCAAATTATATCAATTAGCCTTTCAGAAGCTTCTAAAGCCATGACATCATTTTCTGGCTTTTTCCAAGCTGTTTAAAGGCACAGTCAACTTAGAGCATGTAAACTTCTGACCCACTGGAATTGTGATACAGCGAATAATAAGTGAAATCATGTGTCTGTAAACAATTGTTGGAAAAATTACTTTCTGTCATGCAGAAAGTATATGTCCTAACCGACTTGCCAAAAGTATAGTTTGTTAACAAGAAATGTGTGGAGTGGTTGAAAAACAAGTTTTAATGACTCCAACCAAGTCTATGTAAACTTCCGACTTCAACTGTATATTGCATGCTCAAAAAATAAGGTCGTATCAGTTGTTGCATACATGGAGAGCCACAAAGCAGGTAATCTATTAAATAATTTTGTGATCTTATATAAAAGTATGATACAATGGAATTGTGAAGTGTTGATTTGGGCAACTGTCTAAAAGTGTACCTGCAGAAGCTGTAGAAAAGACTTTAACTCAAGTTTTGTCTTTCGCAGCCACACATGGTGCTGCACAACCAACAGTTTTCATCTAAAAGCACAAAGCATCCCCTCGAGTCACGCAGTCCTATATATATATATATATTTTATATATATTAAAGACGTTTTTCCCAGCAACAGATTTCTAAAGTTTGGAATTTGCATATAACCTTTGTTTGCTTCATGTGATTAAATGCTCACAATGTCTGTAGTCCTTTAGCAAACAATACAATCTAATATTGAGGATGAAAACACTACAGATTAGTGGATTATTCAGATGAATACAACATTTATACAAGGAGAAGACCATATATGATGTAGATAGGAAATGGCTGTTCCAATATCTGCAACTGCATACTTAGAATGCATGCCCAGGAAAGACATACAGAGACTCCTGTACTTCTTTCTGAATGTTTTGTAACCTTTGTTCTCATCTGAAAATGCCCCAGTGGTCTTGCTTAGAAAGTTGCAGATAGAAAATAAATTGTATAGTTAACCTTATTTCCTAGTGAAACCAAGAAAACCAAGATAATCATGTTTGTAGACACAGCATATTGGAAGACATGTTTAACTGTGGTTCTACATTCATGCGTTACTATTCGAAATTGCTTGATGTTGTATTAAAGTGGCAAGTGTAATGATCTGATAGAATTAAGGAAGTAAAATCAGGATCTGCCAGATTATTAATTAGATGCTTTCGTGAGAAACACACATGTAGAACAGAGACACTGTCAGAAAACAATTAGTGAAACCACAACTAGGTACCTACCGCCCAGTTTACCTTGAGAGGAATGCGGATAGACATACCAGATTGCTGTTAAATTATTCAGGACTTCTTAAAGCATTCGGCTTTGACTATAACATTTTATTATACCTCTATACTGAACATTTGAATGTGGGTTTTAAGAAATGATGCTTCTGTTTCCTGTTTGACTGTCAGTGAGGTCAACGTACTTTCCAACATGTTATTATTGGAAAACATCAAAATGCTGATATCTAGGCATTTTACCTTTTTGTAACGTATAAGCTGGCATGCTGGTCTATAGTTCTGTTTCATGTAAGGGGTTTTCTCTAGAGTAGTACATCACATCAGTGGATGTGTCAGTTACATGTCAAATATCGGTCGTATTTGAAATACGTCCGTTACATATATGACATGCAGTCAGGTCCATAATTATTGGCACCATTGATAAAGATGAGCAAAAAAATATTGTATAAAATAGATAATACCCATTCTGAGCTACAGTTGAAGTCGGAAGTTTACATACACCTTAGCCAAATACATTTAAACTCAGTTTTTCACAATTCCTGACATTTAATCCTTGTACAAATTCCCTGTTTTAGGTCAGTTAGGATCACAACTTTATTTTAAGAATGTGAAATGTCAGAATAATAGCAGAGAGAATTATTTATTTCAGCTTTTATTTCTTTTATCACATTCCCAGTGGGTCAGAAGTTTACATACACTCAATTAGCGTTTGGTAGCATTGCCTTTAAATTGTTTAACTTGGGTCAAACGTTTCAGGTAGCCTTCTACAAGCTTCCCACAATAAGTTGGGTGAATTTTGGCCCATTCCTCCTGATAGAGCTGGTGTTACTGAGTCAGGTCTGTAGGCCTCATTGGTAACACACGCTTTTTCAGTTCTGCCCACACATTTTCTATAGGATTGAGGTCAGGGCTTTGTGATGACCACTCCAATACCTTGACTTTGTTGTCCTTAAGCTATTTTGCCACAACTTTGGAAGTATGCTTGGGGTCATTGTCCCTTTGGATGACTCATTTGAAACCAAGCTTTAACCTCCTGACTGATGTCTTGAGATGTTGCTCAATATATCCACATAACTTTCCTGCCTCATGATGCCATCTATTTTATGAAGTGCACAAGTCCCTCCTGCAGCAAAGCACCCTCACAACATGATGCTGCCACCCATTTGCTTCATGGTTGTGATGGTGTTCTTTGGCTTGCAAGCCTTCCCTTTTTCCTCCAAACATAACAATGGTCATTATGGCCAAACAGTTCTACTTTTGTTTCATCAGACCAGAGGACATTTCTCCAAAAAGTAGGATCTTTGTCCCCACGTGCAGTTGCAAACCGTAGTCTGGCTTTTTTATGCAGCTTTGGAGCAGTGGCTTCTTCCTTGCTGAGCGGCCTTTCAGGTTATGTCGATAATGGACTCATTTTACTGTGGATATAGATACATTTGTACCGGTTTCCTCCAGCATCTTCACAAGGTCCTTTGCTGTTGTTCTGGTATTGATTTGCACTTTTCGCACCAAAGTACGTTCATCTCTAGGAGACAGAATGCGTCTCCTTCCTGAGCGGTATGACGGCTGTGTGCTCCCATGGTGTTCATACTTGCGTACTATTGTTTGTACAGATGAACATGGTACCGTCAGGCATTTGGAAATTGCTCCCAAGGATGAACCAGACCTGTAGTGGTCTACAATTTTGTATCTGAGGTCTTGGCTGATTTCTTTAGATTTTCCCATGATGTCAAGCAAAGAGGCACTGAGTTTGAAGATAGGCCTTGAAATACATCCACAGGTACACCTCAAATTGACTCAAATTATATAAATTAGCCTTTCAGAAGCTTCTAAAGCCATGACATCATTTTCTGGCTTTTTCCAAGCTGTTTAAAAGCACAGTCAACTTAGAGCATGTAAACTTCTGACCCACTGGAATTGTGATACAGCGAATAATAAGTGAAATCATGTGTCTGTAAACAATTGTTGGAAAAATTACTTTCTGTCATGCAGAAAGTATATGTCCTAACCGACTTGCCAAAAGTATAGTTTGTTAACAAGAAATGTGTGGAGTGGTTGAAAAACAAGTTTTAATGACTCCAACCAAGTCTATGTAAACTTCCGACTTCAACTGTATATTGCATGCTCAAAAAATAAGGTCGTGTCAGTTGTTGCATACATGGAGAGCCACAAAGCAGGTAATCTATTAAATAATTTTGTGATCTTATATAAAAGTATGATACAATGGAATTGTGAAGTGTTGATTTGGGCAACTGTCTAAAAGTGTACCTGCAGAAGCTGTAGAAAAGACTTTAACTCAAGTTTTGTCTTTCGCAGCCACACATGGTGCTGCACAACCAACAGTTTTCATCTAAAAGCACAAAGCATCCCCTCGAGTCACGCAGTCCTATATATATATATATATTTTATATATATTAAAGACGTTTTTCCCAGCAACAGATTTCTAAAGTTTGGAATTTGCATATAACCTTTGTTTGCTTCATGTGATTAAATGCTCACAATGTCTGTAGTCCTTTAGCAAACAATACAATCTAATATTGAGGATGAAAACACTACAGATTAGTGGATTATTCAGATGAATACAACATTTATACAAGGAGAAGACCATATATGATGTAGATAGGAAATGGCTGTTCCAATATCTGCAACTGCATACTTAGAATGCATGCCCAGGAAAGACATACAGAGCCTCCTGTACTTCTTTCTGAATGTTTTGTAACCTTTGTTCTCATCTGAAAATGCCCCAGTGGTCTTGCTTAGAAAGTTGCAGATAGAAAATAAATTGTATAGTTAACCTTATTTCCTAGTGAAACCAAGAAAACCAAGATAATCATGTTTGTAGACACAGCATATTGGAAGACATGTTTAACTGTGGTTCTACATTCATGCGTTACTATTCGAAATTGCTTGATGTTGTATTAAAGTGGCAAGTGTAATGATCTGATAGAATTAAGGAAGTAAAATCAGGATCTGCCAGATTATTAATTAGATGCTTTCGTGAGAAACACACATGTAGAACAGAGACACTGTCAGAAAACAATTAGTGAAACCACAACTAGGTACCTACCGCCCAGTTTACCTTGAGAGGAATGCGGATAGACATACCAGATTGCTGTTAAATTATTCAGGACTTCTTAAAGCATTCGGCTTTGACTATAACATTTTATTATACCTCTATACTGAACATTTGAATGTGGGTTTTAAGAAATGATGCTTCTGTTTCCTGTTTGACTGTCAGTGAGGTCAACGTACTTTCCAACATGTTATTATTGGAAAACATCAAAATGCTGATATCTAGGCATTTTACCTTTTTGTAACGTATAAGCTGGCATGCTGGTCTATAGTTCTGTTTCATGTAAGGGGTTTTCTCTAGAGTAGTACATCACATCAGTGGATGTGTCAGTTACATGTCAAATATCGGTCGTATTTGAAATACGTCCGTTACATATATGACATGCAGTCAGGTCCATAATTATTGGCACCATTGATAAAGATGAGCAAAAAAATATTGTATAAAATAGATAATACCCATTCTGAGCTACAGTTGAAGTCGGAAGTTTACATACACCTTAGCCAAATACATTTAAACTCAGTTTTTCACAATTCCTGACATTTAATCCTTGTACAAATTCCCTGTTTTAGGTCAGTTAGGATCACAACTTTATTTTAAGAATGTGAAATGTCAGAATAATAGCAGAGAGAATTATTTATTTCAGCTTTTATTTCTTTTATCACATTCCCAGTGGGTCAGAAGTTTACATACACTCAATTAGCGTTTGGTAGCATTGCCTTTAAATTGTTTAACTTGGGTCAAACGTTTCAGGTAGCCTTCTACAAGCTTCCCACAATAAGTTGGGTGAATTTTGGCCCATTCCTCCTGATAGAGCTGGTGTTACTGAGTCAGGTCTGTAGGCCTCATTGGTAACACACGCTTTTTCAGTTCTGCCCACACATTTTCTATAGGATTGAGGTCAGGGCTTTGTGATGACCACTCCAATACCTTGACTTTGTTGTCCTTAAGCTATTTTGCCACAACTTTGGAAGTATGCTTGGGGTCATTGTCCCTTTGGATGACTCATTTGAAACCAAGCTTTAACCTCCTGACTGATGTCTTGAGATGTTGCTCAATATATCCACATAACTTTCCTGCCTCATGATGCCATCTATTTTATGAAGTGCACAAGTCCCTCCTGCAGCAAAGCACCCTCACAACATGATGCTGCCACCCATTTGCTTCATGGTTGTGATGGTGTTCTTTGGCTTGCAAGCCTTCCCTTTTTCCTCCAAACATAACAATGGTCATTATGGCCAAACAGTTCTACTTTTGTTTCATCAGACCAGAGGACATTTCTCCAAAAAGTAGGATCTTTGTCCCCACGTGCAGTTGCAAACCGTAGTCTGGCTTTTTTATGCAGCTTTGGAGCAGTGGCTTCTTCCTTGCTGAGCGGCCTTTCAGGTTATGTCGATAATGGACTCATTTTACTGTGGATATAGATACATTTGTACCGGTTTCCTCCAGCATCTTCACAAGGTCCTTTGCTGTTGTTCTGGTATTGATTTGCACTTTTCGCACCAAAGTACGTTCACCTCTAGGAGACAGAATGCGTCTCCTTCCTGAGCGGTATGACGGCTGTGTGCTCCCATGGTGTTCATACTTGCGTACTATTGTTTGTACAGATGAACATGGTACCGTCAGGCATTTGGAAATTGCTCCCAAGGATGAACCAGACCTGTAGTGGTCTACAATTTTGTATCTGAGGTCTTGGCTGATTTCTTTAGATTTTCCCATGATGTCAAGCAAAGAGGCACTGAGTTTGAAGATAGGCCTTGAAATACATCCACAGGTACACCTCAAATTGACTCAAATTATATCAATTAGCCTTTCAGAAGCTTCTAAAGCCATGACATCATTTTCTGGCTTTTTCCAAGCTGTTTAAAGGCACAGTCAACTTAGAGCATGTAAACTTCTGACCCACTGGAATTGTGATACAGCGAATAATAAGTGAAATCATGTGTCTGTAAACAATTGTTGGAAAAATTACTTTCTGTCATGCAGAAAGTATATGTCCTAACCGACTTGCCAAAAGTATAGTTTGTTAACAAGAAATGTGTGGAGTGGTTGAAAAACAAGTTTTAATGACTCCAACCAAGTCTATGTAAACTTCCGACTTCAACTGTATATTGCATGCTCAAAAAATAAGGTCGTATCAGTTGTTGCATACATGGAGAGCCACAAAGCAGGTAATCTATTAAATAATTTTGTGATCTTATATAAAAGTATGATACAATGGAATTGTGAAGTGTTGATTTGGGCAACTGTCTAAAAGTGTACCTGCAGAAGCTGTAGAAAAGACTTTAACTCAAGTTTTGTCTTTCGCAGCCACACATGGTGCTGCACAACCAACAGTTTTCATCTAAAAGCACAAAGCATCCCCTCGAGTCACGCAGTCCTATATATATATATATTTTATATATATTAAAGACGTTTTTCCCAGCAACAGATTTCTAAAGTTTGGAATTTGCATATAACCTTTGTTTGCTTCATGTGATTAAATGCTCACAATGTCTGTAGTCCTTTAGCAAACAATACAATCTAATATTGAGGATGAAAACACTACAGATTAGTGGATTATTCAGATGAATACAACATTTATACAAGGAGAAGACCATATATGATGTAGATAGGAAATGGCTGTTCCAATATCTGCAACTGCATACTTAGAATGCATGCCCAGGAAAGACATACAGAGACTCCTGTACTTCTTTCTGAATGTTTTGTAACCTTTGTTCTCATCTGAAAATGCCCCAGTGGTCTTGCTTAGAAAGTTGCAGATAGAAAATAAATTGTATAGTTAACCTTATTTCCTAGTGAAACCAAGAAAACCAAGATAATCATGTTTGTAGACACAGCATATTGGAAGACATGTTTAACTGTGGTTCTACATTCATGCGTTACTATTCGAAATTGCTTGATGTTGTATTAAAGTGGCAAGTGTAATGATCTGATAGAATTAAGGAAGTAAAATCAGGATCTGGCAGATTATTAATTAGATGCTTTCGTGAGAAACACACATGTAGAACAGAGACACTGTCAGACAACAATTAGTGAAACCACAACTAGGTACCTACCGCCCAGTTTACCTTGAGAGGAATGCGGATAGACAATATGGGTTTTAAGAAATTATGCTTCTGTTTCCTGTTTGACTGTCACTTAGTTCAACGTACTTTCCAACATGTTATTATTAGAAAACATCAAAATGCTGACAACTAGGCATTTTACCTTTTTGTAACCTATAAACTGGCATGCTGGTCTATAGTTCTATTTCAAGTAATGGGTTTTCTCTAGACTTGTACATCACATCAGTGGACGTGTCAGTTACATGTCAAATATCGGATGTATTTGAAATTTGTCAGTTACATACAGTATGACATGCAGTCAGGTCCATAATTATTGGCACCCTTGATAAAGATGAGCAAATACGACTGTATGAAGTGCTTTGAGAGGCTACTCGGGTATCCTATCACTTCCACCTTACCTGTCACCCTAGACCCACTTCAATTTGCTTTCCACCCCAATAGGTCCACAGAAGATGCAATCGCCATAACACTGCACACTGCCCTATCCCATCTGGACAAGAGGAATACCTATGTAAGAATGCTTTTCATTGACTATAGCTCAGCATTGAACACCATTGTACCCTCCAAGTTCATCATTAAGCAAGAGGCCCTGGGACTCAACCACGCCCTGTGCATTTGGGTCCTGGACTTCCTGATGGGCCGTCCCCAGGTTGTGAAGATAGGAAACAACATCTCCACTTCGCTGATCCTCAACTCTGGGGCCCCACAAGGGTGTGTTCTCAGCCCCCTCCTGTTCACCCATGACTGCGTGGCCATGCACACCTTCAACTCAATCATCAAGTTTGCAGACGACACAACAGTAGTAAGCTTGATTACCAACAACTTCGAGACAGCCTACAGGGAGGTGGTAGGCTCCTAGCTCCTAATCAGCTTCTATCTCAAGCCCATCAGACTGTTAAATAGCCGTCACTAACACAGAGAGGCTGCTGCCTACATACAGACTTGAAATCATTGGTTAATATAATAAATGAATCACTAATGTTAAAGGAATTTAATTCCTATATGTTTATCAACCAATTCAATTAAAACACTCTGCCCATACATACGAATTTGTAAGATACTTATCAGCATTAAATGGACAGAAACCAGTCTCAAAATCTATCAATCAATATCGTTTATTCTCAAGAGTACTGATCATATTACAATTTACATCAGGTTATATAATAAAGATGATGTCATAGGTTTTAATGTCCATCCTCCTCTCAGATACAATGGCAGTACAGTTAGCGTTCTCATCACTGTCTGCCACCTGTTAAATAATCTGCCACCAACCCAAGGTCTTTCCCCTCCCTGGGTAGACACATCATTCAAGCCTGTCTGAAGATAAACCCATTATTTCTAACACGGAACTCATTACATTCAGCATTATGATTATAATAAGATTCATTCATACAGTAACATAGTAGTATTCTGTAGCGTTCTCATTCTGTTTAATTCTAAGTCAAATGTATACATATTTGAGTCATTATTCACAAAAATCCCATAACATATCCACCCTATGACTAAATATTTTACATCTAATCGTACTTCTAGTTTTATTAGAAATATTAAAAGGCACAATTCTATTTTTATTAGAAATATTCATTGTTTTCCAAATACAACCTAAATCAACCACAACATCTTACACAACATCCACCACACAATAACCAATATATGTATTTACAATGGCTGTTCCAGGCCTATATCATAACTCTTCTTTCTTGGATTTTCATTATAATTTTTATCAAAAAAACAGTCTAAACATCAACACAAGATGGGACCTAATATTTATAATGTCTCAAAGTAGCCGGATCCATCCTCGGTCTGGGAACCAGTATTCATCCTACCACTGGTCAGAACTTGGAATCAGTCCGTGTCTTATCATCAATATTGTCCTTGATTTCTCCAGAGTCCTGGAAATGAGACCTTTCACACCCAGAATCAAACAGCATTCACACAGAATCAAAACACTCATACAGGTGAAATTGGCCCACAACACAGTGATTATGACAATTTTCCATTTCCCAAACATACTGTCACATCCATTTGTAAGAGAATTATCGACCCCAGAATTTTCTGCCAATTCGTGAGCTAAGGTGGTTAAATCAGTCAGGGCCTTGGTCACTGATCCGTCCGGAGCTGTGTCATCAGGGATAAATGTGCAACATTCTGCTCCGAATAAGACGCATACGCCACCCTTTTCAGCCAATAACATATCCAATATTATCCTATGTAAATACTATTGTCAAAAGATCCGGACGGAGCACTCCTCCTCTCTCTTCTACCTGGTTCTAGGTCCTCGTTTTACATAAGGGTGAAGGGCATGCCTAACTGCACTAGTGCACAACTATCGGTCCAATTGGTAGGCAGGTCAAGCCACAGCCTCATCCCTCCACATAACAACCAGACATCCGCTCTGGGCTTTTTTATCTTACTGAAATCCCCGGAAGTCAACCATCCAGTCAGGTCTTACTTCCCCTTCATCCCATCCGTTTGTGATGTGCCAGGCCATACAATAATAGTGTCATTCTGTAACTGTGAAAGGGGGAATGGGGGAGATGGGCACATGGGGATAAAGGTTATGCAGATCAAAACAACTGTCATTGTCTGGCTTCCCTGCCTTCATGAACAGCTTTATCATACAGGCCATTCCCCTGAGTATATCAATTCCATCAAATGGAAAGGGGATGGTGGTCAGCTGTGGTTTGGCAGTAGCACAGACATAACATTCTTCTTTCGCTACTGATCTGGCTGTATATTGAATACATTTCAACCAAAGTTGGAATCCCCAAACCCAGTCTCCACCTCTATCACTTCTTTAAGGTCTTTTGTCTGAACTATTCGTACTGGTCCTTTACCCTGGATGTTTATACTAGGAATGTCCGTGGTGTTAGGGAGATGAATTGAACTCTGGCCGACCATAGTCTCCTTACCAGCTCTAACCTCTGCCACCTGGAATGGTACCATAGTATCAGTTGAAAACTGGTCGAAGCCAACATACCATAACCCGAGATCCTGGGACTTTACCGTTTTAATGTTAATTCGTACCTTTATACAATACTTCCTCTGCTCGGGAACACAGTCAGAAACTCCAACCCTTACAATACTCCATCTGCTCCCAAATTGGATGTATGGGTTTACATAGCCCTCTCTCTCCGTGTGTGAGCTATGACCTGTGTCCATGAACCACACGGGGACCTACACAGATATATTCCATAATGGCTCATAGTCCTAGACTGCCCAGGAGTCAGAGACCCCATTTGGTCTACATAAAACTCCATTGAGACATCCTTCCCAACCTCCACTCTAACTTCCTGTCTATCCAGATCAAGGGATCTCTTATGCTTGGTTAATACAAAAATCTCATCATCGAAACCCTAGGTCAAGTTACCACCTTCTGCATACTCAGGTGGGGCGTGGTGTATTAGGAATATGGCTCCCACAATAAGACAGCTCAGACCAACCAGCACCCCTGTAAAGCCCAGCTCTCCCAGAGAACATATCAACAGCCAGAGGCCAAGCCATACTTTCACTTCTATGAACACTCACAGCGGGGAAAGGTCGGGTATAAGGGACACTTCAGTAGGAGTTTAACCTGTTTGGGCTGCAGGGGCAGTATTGAGTAGCCAGATAAAAGGTGCCCATTTCAAACGGCCTCGTACTCAATTCTTGCTCGTACAATATGCATATTATTATTACTATTGGATAGAAAACACTCTCTAGTTTCTAAAACCGTTTGAAGTATATCTGTGAGTAAAACAGAACTCATTTTGCAGCAAACTTCCTGACAGGAAGTGGAAAGTCTGAAATTGAGGCTCTGTTCTAGGGGCTGCCTATTAAAGTCCTTGTTATTTATTAGTTTAGATGCACTTCATACGTCTTCCACTAGATGTCGACAAGGAGTGAGAGAAGAAATGGACTGTGTAACTTGATCTGGACTCGAATTACAGCTCCTGGAATGACGTGTCCCCCATTTCCTGTTTTCAGGAAGGCGCGAAGAGGGACCTGGATTTGCCTTTTGAAAAGCTGTCGTTATAGGCGACTACTATCTCCGGCTTTGATTTTATTTGATACATGTGACCATATCATCGTAAAGTATGTTTTTTCAATATAGTTTAATCAGATTATTGAATTTTTTTCGGGAGTTTTGCCGTGTTCCGTTCTCTTCCGTTTGTTGACATGGAGAGATTCGTGCCACTTGGCTAGTGTGCTTGCTAAATCGAGAGGGAAAGAGGCCGTTCTAAATCCAAACAACGATTGTTCTTGACAAAGGACACCTTGTACAACATTCTGATGGAAGATCAGCAAAAGTAGGAAACATTTTATGATGCTATTTCATATATCTGTCGTACATGTGAACTAGTCGTCGGCGCCCAGCTTTTGGGTACTCTAGCTATACCGAAGCTGTATGTCGAAATTAAGTTATTTTTTAGAATTCTAACACAGCGATTGCATTAATAACTAGTGGATCTATCATTTCCTATACAACATGTATTTTTTAGTTATGTTTATGAATAGCTATTTGGTCAGAATATGTGTGTCAGAAAAAGTGTCAGAACAAAATCCGGACGTTGTGGGAAAAAGTAGCTAAGTTTGCACAATGTATAACCATTGATTTCAGCTCTAAATATGCACATTTTCGAACAAAACATAAGTGTATGTATAACCTGATGTTATAGGACTGTCATCTGATAAAGAATATCAAGGTTAGTCAAAAATTATATATCTTTTACTGGTTTGTTACGATCGCTAACTTTTACTGCTGGGAAATGGCTTGTGTTTCTGGCTATTGTGGAAAGCTAATATAACGCTATATTGTGTTTTCGCTGTAAAACACTTAATAAATCGGAAATATTGGCTGGAATCACAAGATGCCTGTCTTTCATTTGCTGTACACTATGTATTTTTCAGAAATGTTTTATGATGAGTATTTAGGTATTTGGCGTTGGTGTCTGTAATTATTCTGTCTGCTTTCGGTGCAATTTCTGATTGTAGCTGCAACGTAAACTATGATTTATACCTGAAATATGCAAATTTTTCGAACAAAACATAGATTTATTGAATAACATGTTATAAGACTGTCATCTGATGAAGTTGTTTGTTGGTTAGTTTGGTTGGTTCTTGGTTAGTTAGGTTGGCTTTGTGCATGCTACCTGTGCTGTGAAAAATGTCTGTCCTTTTTTGTATTTGGTGGTGAGCTAACATAAATATACGTGGTGTTTTCGCTGTAAAACATTTTAAAAATCGGACATGTTGGCTGGATTCACAAGATGTGTACCTTTCATTTGCTGTATTGGACTTGTTAATGTGTGAAAGTTAAATATTTAAAAAAAAATATCTTTTGAATTTCGCGCCCTGCACTTGAGCTGGCTGTTGTCATATTGTGTGCGGCCTCGGGCTGCAGCCATAAGAAGTTAAATGCTCACAATGTCTGTAGTCATTTAACAAACAATAGAATCTAATATTGAGGATGAAAACATTACAGTTTAGGGGATTATTCAGATGAATACAACATTTATACAAGGAGAAGACCATATATGATGTAGATAGGAAATGGCTGTTCCAATATCTGCAACTGCATACGTAGAAAGCATGCCCAGGAAAGACATACAGAGCCTCCTGTACTTCTTTCTGAATGTTTTGTAACCTTTGTCCTCATCTGAAAATGCCCCAGTGGTCTTGCTTAGAAAGTTGCAGATAGAAAATGAATTGTATAGTTAACCTTATTTCCTAGTCAAACCAAGAAAACCAAGATAATCATGTTTGTAGACACAGCATATAGGAAGACATGTTTAACTGTGGTTCTACTTTCATGCGTTACTATTCGAAATTGCTTGATGTTGTGTTAAAGTGGCAAGTGTAATGATCTGATAGGATTAAGGAAGTAAAATCAGGATCTGGCAGATTATTAATTAGATGCTTTCGTGGGAAACACAAATGTAGAACAGAGACACTGTCAGACAACAATTAGTGAAACCACAACTAGGTACCTACCGCCCAGTTTACCTTGAGAGGAATGCGGATAGACAATATGGGTTTTAAGAAATTATGCTTCTGTTTCCTGTTTGACTGTCACTTAGGTCAACGTACTTTCCAACATGTTATTATTAGAAAACATCAAAATGCTGACAACTAGGCATTTTACCTTTTTGTAACCTATAAACTGGCATGCTGGTCTATAGTTCTATTTCAAGTAAGGGGTTTTCTCTAGACTTGTACATCACATCAGTGGACGTGTCAGTTACATGTCAAATATCGGATGTATTTGAAATTTGTCAGTTACATACAGTATGACATGCAGTCAGGTCCATAATTATTGGCACCCTTGATAAAGATGAGCAAATACGACTGTATGAAGTGCTTTGAGAGGCTACTCGGGTATCCTATCACTTCCACCTTACCTGTCACCCTAGACCCACTTCAATTTGCTTTCCACCCCAATAGGTCCACAGAAGATGCAATCGCCATAACACTGCACACTGCCCTATCCCATCTGGACAAGAGGAATACCTATGTAAGAATGCTTTTCATTGACTATAGCTCAGCATTGAACACCATTGTACCCTCCAAGTTCATCATTAAGCAAGAGGCCCTGGGACTCAACCACGCCCTGTGCATTTGGGTCCTGGACTTCCTGATGGGCCGTCCCCAGGTTGTGAAGATAGGAAACAACATCTCCACTTCGCTGATCCTCAACTCTGGGGCCCCACAAGGGTGTGTTCTCAGCCCCCTCCTGTTCACCCATGACTGCGTGGCCATGCACACCTTCAACTCAATCATCAAGTTTGCAGACGACACAACAGTAGTAAGCTTGATTACCAACAACTTCGAGACAGCCTACAGGGAGGTGGTAGGCTCCTAGCTCCTAATCAGCTTCTATCTCAAGCCCATCAGACTGTTAAATAGCCGTCACTAACACAGAGAGGCTGCTGCCTACATACAGACTTGAAATCATTGGTTAATATAATAAATGAATCACTAATGTTAAAGGAATTTAATTCCTATATGTTTATCAACCAATTCAATTAAAACACTCTGCCCATACATACGAATTTGTAAGATACTTATCAGCATTAAATGGACAGAAACCAGTCTCAAAATCTATCAATCAATATCGTTTATTCTCAAGAGTACTGATCATATTACAATTTACATCAGGTTATATAATAAAGATGATGTCATAGGTTTTAATGTCCATCCTCCTCTCAGATACAATGGCAGTACAGTTAGCGTTCTCATCACTGTCTGCCACCTGTTAAATAATCTGCCACCAACCCAAGGTCTTTCCCCTCCCTGGGTAGACACATCATTCAAGCCTGTCTGAAGATAAACCCATTATTTCTAACACGGAACTCATTACATTCAGCATTATGATTATAATAAGATTCATTCATACAGTAACATAGTAGTATTCTGTAGCGTTCTCATTCTGTTTAATTCTAAGTCAAATGTATACATATTTGAGTCATTATTCACAAAAATCCCATAACATATCCACCCTATGACTAAATATTTTACATCTAATCGTACTTCTAGTTTTATTAGAAATATTAAAAGGCACAATTCTATTTTTATTAGAAATATTTATTGTTTTCCAAATACAACCTAAATCAACCACAACATCTTACACAACATCCACCACACAATAACCAATATATGTATTTACAATGGCTGTTCCAGGCTGTCACGTTCCTGACCTGTTTTCCTTTGTCATGTATTTGTTTTAGTTGGTCAGGGCGTGAGTTGGGTGGGTTGGTCTAGGTTTGATTTTCTATGTTGGGATTTTGTGTTCGGCCTGGTATGATTCTCAATCAGAGACAGCTGTCAATCGTTGTCCCTGATTGAGAATCATACTAAGGCAGCCAGGGTTTCACTTGTGTTTTGTGGGTGTTTGTTCCTGTTTCAGTGTTTGGGCCACACAGGACTGTTTCGGGTTAGTCACGTTTGTTGGTTTTTGTATTTTGTAGTGTTTGTTGTTTTTCCATTAAATAATGAATACTTACCAATCCGCATCTTGGTCCGATCCATGCTCCTCCTCGTCTGAGGAGGAGAACGACTACGACAGCCGTTACAGAAACACCCACCAAAACAGGACCAAGCGGAGTGGAGAAGGAAGGCAAGAACAACAGCAATGGGGAAAAGAGGAATGGACTTGGGAGGAAATCCTAGACGGGAAAGGACCCTGGGCAGAGCCAGAGGAGTGTCGCCGCCCCAAAGCGGAGCTGGAGGCAGCGAAAGCGGAGAGGAGGTTTTATGAGGCGAAAGCAAGGCAGAGCGGCTGGAAGCCCGAGAGGCTCACCCAAAAATGTCTTGGGGGGGGAGTGTGGCGAAGCCGGGTTGGATACCCGAGCCAACTCCCCGGGCTTACCGTGGAGTGAGAGGGCGTCGTACTGGTCAGACACCGTGTTATGCGGTGGAGCGCACGGTGTCCCCAGTACGCGTGCTTAGCCCAGTGCGGGCTATTCCACCTTGCCGCACTGGGAGGGCTAGGTTGGGCATCGAGCCGGGTGCCATGAAGCCGGCCCAACATATCTGGCCTCCAGTACGTCTCCTCGGGCCGGCGTACATGGCACCAGCCTTACAGGTGGTGTCCCCGGTTCGCCTACATAGCCCAGTGCGGGCTATTCCACCTCGCCGCACTGGCAGGGCTACGGGGACCATTCAACCTGGTAGGGTTGGGGAGGCTCGGTGCTCAAGAGCGCGTGTCCTCCTTCACGGTCCGGTATATCCGGCGCCACCTTCCCACCCCAGCCCAGTACCATCAGGGCCAAGACCACGCACCAGGCTTCCAGTGCGTTTCCAGAGCCCTGTTCCTCCTCCACGCACTCTCCCTGTGGTGCGTGTCTCCAGCCCAGTGCCTCCAGTTCCGGCACCACGCACCAGGCCTACTGTGCGCCTCAGCAGGTCAGAGTCGGCCGTCTGCCCAACGCCGCCTGCGCTGCTTGCCTGCTCAGCGCTGCCTGAACTGTCTGCCTGCCCAGCGTGGTCTGAACAGTCTGCCTGCCCAGCGCTGCCCGTCTGTCCCGAGCTGTCAGAGCTGCCCGTTTGTCCCGAGCCGTCAGCCAGCCAGGACCAGCCAGAGCCGTCCAGCCAGGACCTGCCAGAGCCGTCCAGCCAGGACCTGCCAGAGCCGTCCAGCCAGGACCAGCCAGAGCCGTCCAGCCAGGACCAGCCAGAGCCGTCCAGCCAGGACCAGCCAGAGCCGTCCAGCCAGGATCCGCCAGAGCCAGCCGGCCAGGATCCGCCAGAGCCAGCCAGCCAGGATCCGCCAGAGCCAGCCAGCCAGGATCCGCCAGAGCCAGCCAGCCAGGATCCGCCAGAGCCAGCCAGTCCGGAGCTGCCGTCCCTCAGCCCGGAGCTGCCGTCCCTCAGCCCGGAGCTGTCGTCCCTCAGCCCGGAGCTGCCGTCCCTCAGCCCGGAGCTGCCGTCCCTCAGCCCGGAGCTGCCGTCCCTCAGTCAGGTGCTACCCCTCAGTCAGGTGCTACCCCTCAGTCAGGTGCTACCCCTCAGTCAGGTGCTACCCCTCAGTCTGTTACTGCCCTTTGGAATAGTGGGATTGACATGGAGGGTGAATATTGGGAGGAGGCCACGGAAGCGGGGGTTGACTATGGTGGGGTGGGGACCACGACCAGCGCCAGAGCCGCCACCGTGGACAGACGCCCACCCAGACCCTCCCCTAGACTTTGTGCTGGTGCGCCCGGAGTTCGCACCTTAAGGGGGGGGTTCTGTCACGTTCCTGACCTGTTTTCCTTTGTCATGTATTTGTTTTAGTTGGTCAGGGCGTGAGTTGGGTGGGTTGGTCTAGGTTTGATTTTCTATGTTGGGATTTTGTGTTCGGCCTGGTATGATTCTCAATCAGAGACAGCTGTCAATCGTTGTCCCTGATTGAGAATCATACTAAGGAAGCCAGGGTTTCACTTGTGTTTTGTGGGTGTTTGTTCCTGTGTCAGTGTTTGGGCCACACAGGATTGTTTCGGGTTAGTCACGTTTGTTGGTTTTTGTATTTTGTAGTGTTTGTTGTTTTTCCATTAAATAATGAATACTTACCAATCCGCATCTTGGTCCGATCCATGCTCCTCCTCGTCTGAGGAGGAGAACGACTACGACAGCCGTTACACAGGCCTATATCATAACTCTTCTTTCTTGGATTTTCGTTATAATTTTTATCAAAAAAACAGTCTAAACATCAACACAAGATGGGACCTAATATTTATAATGTCTCAAAGTAGCTGGATCCATCCTCGGTCTGGGAACCAGTATTCATCCTACCACTGGTCAGAACTTGGAATCAGTCCGTGTCTTATCATCAATATTGTCCTTGATTTCTCCAGAGTCCTGGAAATGAGACCTTTCACACCCAGAATCAAACAGCATTCACACAGAATCAAAACACTCATACAGGTGAAATTGGCCCACAACACAGTGATTATGACAATTTTCCATTTCCCAAACATACTGTCACATCCATTTGTAAGAGAATTATCGACCCCAGAATTTTCTGCCAATTCGTGAGCTAAGGTGGTTAAATCAGTCAGGGCCTTGGTCACTGATCCGTCCGGAGCTGTGTCATCAGGGATAAATGTGCAACATTCTGCTCCGAATAAGACGCATACGCCACCCTTTTCAGCCAATAACATATCCAATATTATCCTATGTAAATACTATTGTCAAAAGATCCGGACGGAGCACTCCTCCTCTCTCTTCTACCTGGTTCTAGGTCCTCGTTTTAGATAAGGGTGAAGGTCATGCCTAACTGCACTAGTGCACAACTATCGGTCCAATTGGTAGGCAGGTCAGGCCACAGCCTCATCCCTCCACATAACAACCAGACATCCGCTCTGGGCTTTTTTATCTTACTGAAATCCCCGGAAGTCAACCATCCAGTCAGGTCTTACTTCCCCTTCATCCCATCCGTTTGTGATGTGCCAGGCCATACAATAATAGTGTCATTCTGTAACTGTGAAAGGGGGAATGGGGGAGATGGGCACATGGGGATAAAGGTTATGCAGATCAAAACAACTGTCATTGTCTGGCTTCCCTGCCTTCATGAACAGCTTTATCATACAGGCCATTCCCCTGAGTATATCAATTCCATCAAATGGAAAGGGGATGGTGGTCAGCTGTGGTTTGGCAGTAGCACAGACATAACATTCTTCTTTCGCTACTGATCTGGCTGTATATTGAATACATTTCAACCAAAGTTGGAATCCCCAAACCCAGTCTCCACCTCTATCACTTCTTTAAGGTCTTTTGTCTGAACTATTCGTACTGGTCCTTTACCCTGGATGTTTATACTAGGAATGTCCGTGGTGTTAGGGAGATGAATTGAACTCTGGCCGACCATAGTCTCCTTACCAGCTCTAACCTCTGCCACCTGGAATGGTACCATAGTATCAGTTGAAAACTGGTCGAAGCCAACATACCATAACCCGAGATCCTGGGACTTTACCGTTTTAATGTTAATTCGTACCTTTATACAATACTTCCTCTGCTCGGGAACACAGTCAGAAACTCCAACCCTTACAATACTCCATCTGCTCCCAAATTGGATGTATGGGTTTACATAGCCCTCTCTCTCCGTGTGTGAGCTATGACCTGTGTCCATGAACCACACGGGGACCTACACAGATATATTCCATAATGGATCATAGTCCTAGACTGCCCAGGAGTCAGAGACCCCATTTGGTCTACATAAAACTCCATTGAGACATCCTTCCCAACCTCCACTCTAACTTCCTGTCTATCCAGATCAAGGGATCTCTTATGCTTGGTTAATACAAAAAATCTCATCATCGAAACCCTAGGTCAAGTTACCACCTTCTGCATACTCAGGTGGGGCGTGGTGTATTAGGAATATGGCTCCCACAATAAGACAGCTCAGACCAACCAGCACCCCTGTAAAGCCCAGCTCTCCCAGAGAACATATCAACAGCCAGAGGCCAAGCCATACTTTCACTTCTATGAACACTCACAGCGGGGAAAGGTCGGGTATAAGGGAATCTTCAGTAGGAGTTTAACCTGTTTGGGCTGCAGGGGCAGTATTGAGTAGCCAGATAAAAGGTGCCCATTTCAAACGGCCTCGTACTCAATTCTTGCTCGTACAATATGCATATTATTATTACTATTGGATAGAAAACACTCTCTAGTTTCTAAAACCGTTTGAATTATATCTGTGAGTAAAACAGAACTCATTTTGCAGCAAACTTCCTGACAGGAAGTGGAAAGTCTGAAATTGAGGCTCTGTTCTAGGGGCTGCCTATTAAAGTCCTTGTTATTTATTAGTTTAGATGCACTTCATACGTCTTCCACTAGATGTCGACAAGGAGTGAGAGAAGAAATGGACTGTGTAACTTGATCTGGACTCAAATTACAGCTCCTGGAATGACGTGTCCCCCATTTCCTGTTTTCAGGAAGGCGCGAAGAGGGACCTGGATTTGCCTTTTGAAAAGCTGTCGTTATAGGCGACTACTATCTCTGGCTTTGATTTTATTTGATACATGTGACCATATCATCGTAAAGTATGTTTTTTCAATATAGTTTAATCAGATTATTGAAATTTTTTCGGGAGTTTTGCCGTGTTCAGTTCTCTTCCGTTTGTTGACATGGAGAGATTCGTGCCACTTGGCTAGTGTGCTTGCTAAATTGAGAGGGAAAGAGGCCGTTCTAAATCCAAACAACGATTGTTCTTGACAAAGGACACCTTGTACAACATTCTGATGGAAGATCAGCAAAAGTAGGAAACATTTTATGATGCTATTTCATATATCTGTCGTACATGTGAACTAGTCGTCGGCGCCCAGCTTTTGGGTACTCTAGCTATACCGAAGCTGTATGTCGAAATTAAGTTATTTTTTAGAATTCTAACACGGCGATTGCATTAAGAACTAGTGGATCTATCATTTCCTATACAACATGTATTTTTTAGTTATGTTTATGAATAGCTATTTGGTCAGAATATGTGTGTCAGAAAAAAATCCGGACGTTGTGGGAAAAAGTAGCTAAGTTAGCACAATGTATAACCATTGATTTCAGCTCTAAATATGCACATTTTCGAACAAAACATAAGTGTATGTATAACCTGATGTTATAGGACTGTCATCTGATAAAGAATATCAAGGTTAGTCAAAAATTATATATCTTTTACTGGTTTGTTACGATCGCTAACTTTTACTGCTGGGAAATGGCTTGTGTTTCTGGCTATTGTGGAAAGCTAATATAACGCTATATTGTGTTTTCGCTGTAAAACACTTAATAAATCGGAAATATTGGCTGGAATCACAAGATGCCTGTCTTTCATTTGCTGTACACTATGTATTTTTCAGAAATGTTTTATGATGAGTATTTATGTATTTGGCGTTGGTGTCTGTAATTATTCTGTCTGCTTTCGGTGCAATTTCTGATTGTAGCTGCAATGTAAACTATGATTTATACCTGAAATATGCACATTTTTTGAACAAAACATAGATTTATTGAATAACATGTTATAAGACTGTCATCTGATGAAGTTGTTTGTTGGTTAGTTTGGTTGGTTCTTGGTTAGTTAGGTTGGCTTTGTGCATGCTACCTGTGCTGTGAAAAATGTCTGTCCTTTTTTGTATTTGGTGGTGAGCTAACATAAATATACGTGGTGTTTTCGCTGTAAAACATTTTAAAAATCGGACATGTTGGCTGGATTCACAAGATGTGTACCTTTCATTTGCTGTATTGGACTTGTTAATGTGTGAAAGTTAAATATTTAAAAAAAAATATCTTTTGAATTTCGCGCCCTGCACTTGAGCTGGCTGTTGTCATATTGTGTGCGGCCTCGGGCTGCAGCCATAAGAAGTTAAATGCTCACAATGTCTGTAGTCATTTAGCAAACAATAGAATCTAATATTGAGGATGAAAACATTACAGTTTAGGGGATTATTCAGATGAATACAACATTTATACAAGGAGAAGACCATATATGATGTAGATAGGAAATGGCTGTTCCAATATCTGCAACTGCATACGTAGAAAGCATGCCCAGGAAAGACATACAGAGCCTCCTGTACTTCTTTCTGAATGTTTTGTAACCTTTGTCCTCATCTGAAAATGCCCCAGTGGTCTTGCTTAGAAAGTTGCAGATAGAAAATGAATTGTATAGTTAACCTTATTTCCTAGTCAAACCAAGAAAACCAAGATAATCATGTTTGTAGACACAGCATATAGGAAGACATGTTTAACTGTGGTTCTACTTTCATGCGTTACTATTCGAAATTGCTTGATGTTGTGTTAAAGTGGCAAGTGTAATGATCTGATAGGATTGAGGAAGTAAAATCAGGATCTGGCAGATTATTTATTAGATGCTTTCGTGGGAAACACAAATGTAGAACAGAGACACTGTCAGACAACAATTAGTGAAACGACAACTAGGTACCTACCGCCCAGTTTACTTTGAGAGGAATGCGGATAGACAATATGGGTTTTAAGAAATTATGCTTCTGTTTCCTGTTTGACTGTCACTTAGGTCAACGTACTTTCCAACATGTTATTATTAGAAAACATCAAAATGCTGACAACTAGGCATTTTACCTTTTTGTAACCTATAAACTGGCATGCTGGTCTATAGTTCTATTTCAAGTAAGGAGTTCTCTCTAGACTTGTACATCACATCAGTGGACGTGTCAGTTACATGTCAAATATCGGATGTATTTGAAATTTGTCAGTTACATACAGTATGACATGCAGTCAGGTCCATAATTATTGGCACCCTTGATAAAGATGAGCAAATACGACTGTATGAAGTGCTTTGAGAGGCTACTCAGGTATCCTATCACTTCCACCTTACCTGTCACCCTAGACCCACTTCAATTTGCTTTCCACCCCAATAGGTCCACAGAAGATGCAATCGCCATAACACTGCACACTGCCCTATCCCATCTGGACAAGAGGAATACCTATGTAAGAATGCTTTTCATTGACTATAGCTCAGCATTGAACACCATTGTACCCTCCAAGCTCATCATTAAGCAAGAGGCCCTGGGGCTCGACCCCGCCCTGTGCATTTGGGTCCTGGACTTCCTGATGGGCCGTCCCCAGGTTGTGAAGATAGGAAACAACATCTCCACTTCGCTGATCCTCAACTCTGGGGCCCCACAAGGGTGTGTTCTCAGCCCCCTCCTGTACTCCCTGTTCACCCATGACTGCGTGGCTATGCACACCTTCAACTCAATCATCAAGTTTGCAGACGACACAACAGTAGTAAGCTTGATTACCAACAACTACGAGACAGCCTACAGGGAGGTGGTAGGCTCCTAGCTCCTAATCAGCTTCTATCTCAAGCCCATCAGACTGTTAAATAGCCGTCACTAACACAGAGAGGCTGCTGCCTACATACAGACTTTGGTTAATCATTGGTTAATATAATAAATGAATCACTAATCACTAGTTAATAATGTCACTTTAATAATGTTTACATATCTTGCATTACTCATCTCATATGTATATACTGTTTTTGTATACCATCTATTGCATCTTGCCTATGCCACTCTGTCATTTCTCATCCATATATTTGTATGTATATATTCTTATTCCATTCCTTTACTTAGATTTGTGTGTATTTAGTAGTTGTTGTGGAACTGTTAGATCACATGTTAGGTATAGCTGCACTGTCAGAACTAGAAGCACAAGCATTTCGCTACACTCGCAATGACATCTGCTAAACATGTGTATGTGAACAATAACATTTGATTTGATTTGAAAATAAATACTACAACTACTGAGCTACATTGCATGCTCAAAAATAATGGAAAAATATATTATTATATACTAATACAATAATGAATTTAACAATTAATACCATGAAATAGAAAAAAAGAAAAAGGTCAGAATTATTGGTACCCCTGTTTTCAATACTCCAGCACACTACCCTTGAAAGGATCATGACACTGAGGAGTCTTTTTCTAAAATGTTTATGATATTGGAGAACACATTGGGAGGAATCTTAGACCATTCATGCATACAACATCTTTCCACGTCTTTGATATCCTTCGTCAGTGCTTATGGACTGCCGTCTTTAATTCAAAACATCGGTTTTAATATGTTGATGTCAGGATACTGATTAACAGCATTGACACTTGGATTTGAACCAGTGCTATTGTCAGATTCAGATGACATGAAAATAGAGCTGTTTGGTCATGCACAGCAGCAAATGCAGAAAAGTACCTCTCCACCTATGGTGGGGGATCTTTGCTGATTTATGATGTTATAGAACTATTTTGTTTCCCCTGGTCCTGGGGACCTTATTAGGTCAGCGTCATCATGAACTTTAGCAAGTATCAGAACATTTTAGCCAAAAACCTTGCTTCCTCTGAAAAGAAGGAATACAATTATTCAAAATAATTCAAAGCAATTAACGCCCTAGAGTCGATGTCCGCTTCCTCGTGGAAAGCTAATTAGCACAAAAAAAAGTCCCTATAAAAATCTGTCAGTTTAAGCTAGAGATTTCCGTTTTTACAGTGAATCAATCTCAATCCACTGCATCAGGGAATGGGAAATGGTGGCGTGTAGTGCGGACGAAATGGAGGATTTTGAGAAAAAGCTATTCACTTTTAATAAGGCACACCTGTTAATTGAAATGCATTCCAGATGACTACCTCATGAAGCTGGTTGAGAGAATGCCAAGAGTGTGCAAAGCTGTCATCAAGGCAAAGGGTGACGACTACTTTGAAGAATCTCAAATAGAAAATGTATTTTGATTTGTTAAACACTTTTTTGGTGACTACATGATTCCATATGTGTTATTTCATAGTTTTGATGTCGACTATTATTATACAAAGTAGAACATAGTAAAAATAAAGAAAGACCCTGGAATGAGTAGGTGTGTCCATACTTTTGATTGGTAGTGTAGGATACCATGGTGAGCGAGCTTTGCACCTTTTCGTTTTCAGTATTGATTACTCAGAACTTTGGATTTGAAATCAAACAGATTGTCAGCTTTATTTTGAATGTATTTTTATCCATATCGGGTGAACCGTTTAGAAATTACAACACTTTTTGTACATTGTCCACCTATTTTAGGGGAGCAAAAGTATTGGGACAATTCACATATGTGTATTAAAGCAGTAAAACGTTAAGTATTGGGTCCCATATTCATAGCACACAATGACTACAGTATGTCAAGCTTGTGATTCTACAAATATGTGGGATGCGTTTGCTGATTTTCTGAGTTGTGTTTCAGATAATTTTGTGCCAATAGATATAAATGGTAAATAATGTGTTGTGTCATTTTGGAGTCACTTTTATTGTAAATATGAATATAATTTGTTTCTAAATCCTTCTACAATTAATGTGGATGCTACCATGATTATGGATCATCCTGACTGAATTCTAATGATGAGTAATGATGAGTGAGACAGTTATAGAAGCACGAATATCCTACCTCCCCTCAAAATGTATTCTGACAGTGAAAGGTTAGCATGTCTTGGGGGTATGATATTTTTGCAGTTCACCTGACTGAGCAACGCAGCAACTAGTGATTGCTTAAATAGGTATTTCCCCTGACGTGGACATGTTTTCAATACAGACTCCTTTTGTCATACAGTATTCCATATAAGTCATCCAGACCCTATGACAGTTGCACACCCTTAATATTGTAACAAATAAAATCTAGTGATAACTTTACATTTATGCCATCCATCAACTTTAGAGGTTAGTCAAACTGCCTTAAAATAGTTTAGATCAAGCTTATGGCTTGTCCTGTGTTTTCTGTCCAGTGTTTGCTGTATCTGCAAAAGCTCACCTCAGCGTGTATACATTATATTAACCAATAATAGAATCAATGGTTAAATAATTCAAATGACCATTATTCCCAGATCCCAGACTGTAGCCCATCAACTCAAGATTGAATGTTGTATCCATTCACTGATTGCAATAATATACTGCAAAATTCACCTGAGCTTCGTATACTGATCTTTACCTGGCTGTCTGACCTTGCTGGGACACCTGTCACCATCTGATCCTTTTAAGACATGATGAGCATAGTGTTGTGTACTGACTGTTTTCACTTTGACAGTGAAGCCTGTAGAACTGTTTATATCGTGTCAAGTGTGAAAAGTAGTGAATTAGCTAGGGAAACTGACCGATCAATAACGTTACATTGCTATACTAATTAATAAAAACTTGCGTTGCGCTGTCAAAAAACGTCAAATCATCGGTCTTCGATTGTTTGGCCATTTGTTTCATAATTTGATTCAAG